>NW_023339718.1:24338516-24342419 GCF_004916995.1 Morone saxatilis
GATTCGAACCCTGGGCCGCTGTAGCAAGGACTCAGCCTCGGTACATGGGTCGCCAGCTCTACCCAGTGAGCTAACCGGGCGCCCCAGAATGGTCTGTTGAGATTGAAATTTCATTTTCAAACAAGAGAGGGGAAATGGCATGATAATTCTTACCATTCAAAAAACAAGAAGGAAGTGGAAAGAAAAATAGAAGAGAAATGATTAAAAAACAAACTGAACAAGTTAACAGTGTCTGTAATGTCACACATTGTCTTCACACAAATACTAAAAGACATGAAAATTAATATATAGTTCAAAAAGCTCAACTCTATTTGTTCTTCATAGTGAGGCTTTTCAAGGTTTTTATCTCATGAACCCTCTCTTTCTCTCTCTCCCCCCTCCAGCTGATGGGTCTTTGTGTGCTGTGTGTGGGGGTGTATGCCGAAGTGGAAAGGCAGAAGAATCGAACCCTGGAGGGCCTTTTCCTGGCTCCTGCTGTTGTGCTCATCCTGCTGGGCCTGGTGATGTTTACAGTGTCGGTGGTGGGCATGGTTGGATCCCTCAGGGACAACAAGACCCTGCTGCACATGGTAGGGATGATAGAGGAGGAAGTGGGAGTGGAGCCATGAGGGCAAGTCTTTCTTAAAGTGTGTGCGTGTGGCTTTTTTTGTAGGGTAACATTTTAGTTTGGGTTAAGTTGGGTTCTCAACCAAGTTAGAAACACAGGTAGGTAACGGGATTAAAACAGACAATTATACATACAAGGGTGCAACTACAAACATGTATGTGTTTACACATGCATGTATATTTGTATGTAAATATACAAATTACACACACGCATCGAAACTGAAATATAGAGTGTGTTAAAAGTTTGCACAACAGCAGCAGTTCATAAATCATTTAAGTCATTGATCACTTAGGATTAATTTATTTCACCTCAAATGCAAAAGCACAGCTGTTGGTTTTGTCAGTAATAGAAAGCTCAAAGGGAATTGGGATATATTATTGTAGTTGCTATGCAACTATCTAATTAACTTTAGCTGAAAAAAAAAGAGATTAAAAGTTTGCAATCAAAAGGGATGTCTGTGACGTCTCTGCTAATGCTTTGATGAAGAGAAGCTCATTTCATACTGAGGAAGCCATAAAGATAATGTTAGTCACTGTGAAACGTATGCATGTTCCTTCATACGCTGATATTTGTTTCTCTCAGCACTGGTTGGTTATACCAAGCTTTTACCTCAGTTTAATTCAGCAAATGTTCCATAAATATCATCAGTTTTATCTAGCAATTTCTCCATCATGGTCTTTTTTCAGTCTTTTTTCAGCCCCAGTCCCAAGTCCTTTTAATATTGGGTATATTTCTGTGTATAGTTTTGTCCAATTTTTTGTTAAGGAGGATCTATTGGCAGAACTGGAATATAACACTCATAGGTTTTCATTTTGTGAATTGTTGTCTTCCTTATCGAATAAGGATGCCACTAAATGCTACACACTGGTCCTTTTTGAATTATTGATGTGATATGGCTGTTGTCGCTACAAAAACACTCCAGTCTACTTGCACTCCTACTGTGGTGTGAGAGGGTGCAGGTTCTTTCCTCATTAGTGATTTTTAGCCAAGAACTAACACCGGCTTGTAGAGCGCACACTAACCAGACAGCAGACTAGTTTCATTTTTTGTCCGTCATCAAGTTAATCATGGATTTAATGTTAATTAACTATATGTTGGATGGTCCCATAGAAAAGCTTTGGGAAGCAGCTGTATACTGCTCTTTATTGGAGGAGCCAGAATTAGTCCTCATTCTCGTAGACGTTTGTCTTGTTAAACCAAGAAGTACCGTTTTAAAGCTTCTACCTGAATGTTCTGTACACTGCGCTTTGCTAATAAGCATTAGCGTTGGTATTAAGTTAGCAAATCCATGTATTTTGCCAGTCCTGGATTTAGAAATTAGAGACATTCACATTGAAGCACCTGAATAGTTTCATTTTATTTTTCAGTTTCCTCTCGCATATGCAGTGAAATGCTGCACTGTGGAGGCAGGATATTGAGCAGCTTTACAACATTACACAGTACACCCTAGAGTACACTTTTAGAGTACAGAATGATCAATTGTTTAGTTTAGCCGAAATTGATCCATTAAAATATTCCCAGATCGGCCCAGATACCGCTCTTTAGTGGACAGGATTAGAGTATACCTCGAGTTCGAGTTCTAGTTTTAGTTCTTGTTTTTTAGTTTGTGCTTTGTGTCTTTCATATATTGAAAGGGAGGAAATGCAAAGTTGATTTGTGTTTGGTAGCAATGGAAGTTGTTCACTGTATGTTGGTGCCCCACTGCTATACATTTACCAGGATGATGCTGAATCTGTTTCTCCCTCCACAGTTCCTCTGTGTCCTCTGTGTGTTGCTGCTTCTCCAGGCAGTTGCACTCACCACTGCTCTCATCTTTGAAAAGAAGGTACATTTGTCTGATTAGAATGTCTGATTACATGCATTTATTTATTTATTTATATATTTATATATATATATATGCTCCAGCCACAACCAGATAACAATGACCACCTCTCGTGTGTTTTTGCCCCTCCACTTTTTTAGACGTCTGCCTTGTTTCAGAGCAGTATACGAGAAGGGATTAAGCACTACTATGATGATCTGGACTTCAAAAACATCTTGGACTATGTGCAACAAAAGGTAGTATGATAACATGATAATGACATGATGTCAGTAATACTTTTTTTTTTTTTTAAATATTATGGTATTTTTTGATATTGGGATAAAAAGATGTGGGTTGTACCAGCTAGGGGTTATCCACAGCTTCATCTTCTCACAACAATTCATTGTGTATTAATGTAGATTTTTCCACACAGGTCTGTTGTCCTGCATTTTTAATCCAGCCAGTTTAACAGCTAGCTGGTCATTTCGTATCACACATGTCACAGATGTAGGCTTCTCTCTTAATGGGCACCATGCCACAAGATTAAGAGCATTTCTGGAGAAACACCACAACTACACAAACCTCTACCTCTTCAAACTCGGGTTATTTGGCTATTTTCAAACGTGTTGAAAGTGATATGGCATGGCAAACTACCTGATCTGTCCAGTGGAGTAACAGGTCCTACAGTGTGATTACTCATTATTGTGCTTCATGTAACTGGATCACAGATGGTTCTTTAAAGAAGAACAGACCACTCTACACCATTTTGCAGACTCAGAAATCTATAGGTGTCATGTAGAACAGCAAGATCAAGTGGTGTGTGTTTGTCTCTCTGGATCAACAGGGTAGAGCTGCACAAACAATGCACAAACAATGCACAGATGGTGACTATTAAGCTGTTGCAGCCTGCAGCTGCTAAATCTATCAAGAGAATAATGAATAAAAGGAAAATCTACAGAAGCAGTAAAATCTGTATTGGCTTCACTGAAGCAATACTGTGTCTTTGAACTTGAACTATGAGAACAAATAGGATGTAATGTATATTTAACTTCTGACCATGAGCTCAGTCTCTTGCCTCTCAACTGCAATTCTCACAGTTTGGAGCCTTTCCGAGAGGGGATATTTACTGTTTTTTCATCACTTGCGTCCATAGAGAGGGCAGTAAATCCTGCTTCTCGTCTGGTGTCCGTCCCCCCCACTGTTTGTAGAAATGTCTTATCTGCACAGCCGGTGTATAACAGCATGCAGCTTAAGTCAGGCAATTGCAGAGACAGAGATGTCCTTCATCGTCTAGGAAAGGTCTCGTCACTTTGGACACTTAATTTAATTTTCTCTGTGAAGTCCTTTAAAATGGTAGCCTTTAATTGATTGTCAGAAGCACTGCTGTCTTCATATGTGCACCTGTTTTGACATCTACTCATCTACTTTAGTTTGCTGTAGGAATTAGATGTACCGAAAGAGAATTTGTCTGTCTGGGTGGGGGTGGGGGGTGGTG
>NW_023339718.1:24342519-24353781 GCF_004916995.1 Morone saxatilis
GGGGGGTGGTGGGTGGTGGGTGAGAAGGCAGCATGGTGAGTGAGCTGCGGCTCAACCCTGAGCTGAAACCTCAGTGTGGATCGCACAGCAGAAGCTGTAACTCAGTGGGTTGTTTCATTGAAGTGATTAGAAAGAACTTGAGATGAGGCTGCTTGCTTCCTAATGGCCTTGTCTCCGTTCTGTTTTGCTTTTCAGTTTTCATGTTGTGGTGGGGACGAGTATAAGGACTGGGGAGTCAACCAGTACCATTTCTGCAATGGTACTGGTCCACTAGCCTGTGGGGTTCCATATACCTGTTGTGTTCGTGGCAAGGTGAGTGCTGGCAACACACAGGAAAGAAAGATACCTTTTTATTTCCTTTTTTTTATCCTGGCCACGTAAATGATGGATTATGGGCATTATTAATTGAGACAGTAAATGAACCTGGTATATAATAAGTAGTGGCAAACAGAGACCAAAAGGAGGCATTTTGTACTGTAACATTATGGTGGGGTATAGCTTTTGTTTCGCTCACTTTTTATTGGGGAACTGCTTGCATACACAGAGTAGGACACACACTCAACACACATTTGTTTTAAATCCAGGAAAATTCCAGCACTTGTGCTGATGTGCATTTGTGTTAACATGGTTACCAAATATTATAGGCTACACAGTGCTTAAAGATTGGATGGATGGCTTTGTAAGCAATTTGCGATTAGCAGATCATTTAAAAGTGGTTTATCTATTGAGTTCGATTTAAAATCAAACACCTGCTATCACATAATCCTGTGGCCCCTTTGCATTGCTTTCACACCACCAATGAACTGCACCAGAGTGGGTTGGTCTCAGTAAGTAAGTTAAGTCAGCGCCAGAGTGTCAGCTTTCATGGCAGTCTAATTGAACTGCACCAAACAGCCAAGGTGTGAAACCACCCCATGAATCTACAGTTCAAACATGTATATATTTGAAAGATACTGTATCCGACTTTCAGACTAGATTAACACTAGAGCACCTGTATCTCAGACCAAAACAAATGAGCAAGCACTACAACCCACCAGACTCCTTTGACAAAAACACTAACTTTACCTTCCACAAACACACTTCATTCAAACTAGACAGAAGCAAAACTCACCAAAACAGTCTTTGTTAGTCTTTTGACTGTTAACAATCATCAAGGTTGGTTTGGCTGAATTAAACCCTTAATTCACAGAGTTAGATGAGAACATAGCTGCGAAATTGGTTGCTATGGCTGCCATGTAATCCTCCGGGACCAATGTATCCATCAAGTGCGTCCACTAAACATGCTTATCTGACAACATTATGGAAAGGATCCTCATAGAGACTGACCTTTTTGTTAAAGAGTAAGATCCTTTTTGTTTAATCAGAAACCCATGTCACTATTGCTAGACACCAGATTCCATAGGAAAAAACAGATTTTACTGCGCAGATCATTGTAACATCATAACTTCATACAAAGTGGACAGAAACAAAATAAAATCTTCAGTCTTTGTTAACTTTCCACTTTTGCAACAATCACTAACTCTGCTTTGGTCGAAATAAATCCTGAAGTCACCAAGGTAGATGAGGAAAAACAGCAGTCTCTATCCTCAAAGCCAAAAGTTGCACACATAATGTTATCTGGAATCTGGATGACATGAAATTTGTGTGTGTATGTTTGGTTGCTTGGAAGTCTATAGTCAGACCGATCAGACCAAAATAGACAGTAAATAGATTACATTTCTCTCTGTCTGTTTGCAGACTTTCAATCTCTGCTGTGATGAGGGCAGATTTCAGAGTGACAAATTCAGCCTGTTAATTAGCAAGTATTGATACCATGTCATCTAGAGATGGCCCTGCTGCGGACAGCCACCCTGTTCGATAATTCTAGTTTCAGTTGAAAGATGGTTCAGATCAAAAAACCATCCACTGACTTTACTGAAGCAAGAAGAGACACATATTATCTACACAACAGAAACATAAATTGTGTCAGAGAGGCATCTCTTCCCGCTAACAAGAGACATGCTGTGATTCAAAGGTACACAGCCTTTGAAAGATTTCTGTCTTCAAATGAAATGCTGGTCCCTCGTGGCCCCCCTCCAACCTCCATATTCTCGGTATGACCCCCGTCCCTTAGCTTGAAGCGATACCGTCTCTGGAAGCAGTGGAGCTGTGTTGGAGAAATTATTGGCAGAATCATCCAATACTCACACCCCAGAGATAGAGGAGTTGATTAGAAAAAAGCTCAACATTGGGTAGGTCTCTGCTGTTATCAGTTCCTACCTGCCAGGGCTGCAGCCACTTTGCAAACACTTTAGTTCATGCTCTGGCTGGCAGCAGACAGGAACACCCCCTTGTGAGTAACATTACTCTCACATATGTCCCTGTGGACCTGTCTCTGGTCATCTCAGCTTATTTAAAATCTTGTCTCTGACTCTAAATCCTTGCACAGGTGGGAGAGGTCATCAACACTCTATGTGGTTACCAGACTCTGGAAAAACAGGTAAGAACTGGTTATTCTAGACACATTTTGTCCATTGGTCTATGACACTTGGACAATGTGTGTGTCACAACATAGGCGAAGTTCCTATTTGTTCTATCATATTAGAGCTGCTTAATTGAGAAAATAAATGAATCAATAATGACAACAATGATTAGTTGCAGCCCTACATCATATCTTTACTGTTATGTTTAACATTGGTTGTATTAAATCACATTGACTTATGTTGTTGTGTCATGAGTGCTGGTATGCAGTATCAGGAAAAGGCTAAATGGATCAAATTTACAGGATATTCTGGGCTTTGTTAGATGACAGATTTTCTAGAATTTGAATTCATAAACTTTATAGATCAAATAACCAGATGGAAATGCATGTCTGTGGGTAATGCAGTCAACCACAGGGGGTACTTCTGAAGTCGCCAGGGGGTCAATTTAAAATTACAAGTTAATTAAAAACGTCAAAATATGGTCACCCAGATAGCTCACCTGGTAGAGCTGGCGCCCCATCTACCAAGGCTGAGTCCTTGCTGCAGTGGCCATGTGTTAGAGTCCCACCTGTGGCCCTTTGCTTCGTGTCACCCCCTCTCTCCCCTCTTCCTGTCGACCTTAAGCTGTCCTGTGAAAATAAAAAGCAAAAAAGTATAAAAAAATAAACCATCAAAATATTGAGTCAACTGTAACACCTGATCATCAGGGGCCAGATGTATTAACCATGTGAACACCTTTCCCCACAAGTAAAATGGCATATAGAATAGAATAGAAGATATTAGTTGAGAGATGTAACCTATAAAATGCTAATTTTGTGTACAAAGGCTGAATCCTTGCTGCATTGGCCCAGATTCCCTTCCAACCTGCTACTTTGCTGCATGTCATCCCTCCTCTTTCCCTCTCTCTCTCTCTCCTCACTTTACTGTCTCTCCACAGCCACTACCATCAAATAAAAGCAATAAAAGCTTGCGCGCTCCTTTCCACAATGATTGAGATTTATGACATAGAATTAGTCATACGTTTTACAAGTGTTTGGGAATCATAATTGATAATAAATTGACCTTGGAAAGGAACATATATAAGCTATGTAAGAAAAGCCAGCACAGTTTTTTTGTCTGAGGAAGTTAGCCAAGTACCAGGTTCCAGAGTAATGAATGAACAGTTGAAAAAATTGATCAATGTTAAAAACATCCACCTTGTGCCACAAATAATATAAATCCAATCCAATTTGCTTGTAGTATTATATATAAGACAACCTTAATTATAAGACGACCCACTCCCTTCAAACACCTGTCCTGTTACCTGGGGGTAAAGTTTTCCCGTCTTTGAAGCCTTTTTTCTTGTAAAAGTCAAACCAGAAATCCCATATTTGTGTAGCTTGTCTATTAGTCACATATTCACACACACTCCTGTCAGGCTCTTTAAATAGTCATAATGGTTTTGTCTGAGCTCCTAGTGATGATATTCTATGACACCATTCATTTTTGGCAGCTTGGCAGCTGATTCAGTCCTGGTCTGTCTTCTTAGAGACGTCAGGAGACGCTTTTGACTCATTTTCATTCATTGGGAGATTAAATGTATATAATTGGAAAAGTCTGAAAAAAACTCACTAGCCTATCAACAGTGAGGCAATATTCGCCCACTCATTTGCTTTGCCACACAGCAGGTGTATCTGTTTGACTGCATCATCCCTGTAGTATATGATATTTTTAATGTGCTATCCAGTAATTCATGGCTGTAAAGGAAAATCCAGGCAAAGATGATCATCACATTTTAGCTTGTTGTCATCTCAAAGGCTTTTCCATTTGGCTCCATTATGCACCGTTTCCTGACCAAGGAACCGATGCATTCCTCTCAGAAGCTTAAATAAAGTTTTTTATGACGGAAAAACATTGCGAGTATTAAGAGTATTAAGCTTATTTACCATCTAATGTACGGACTGATCATGTTGTTGCGAGATGGTAGGAGGTGACAAGCAGATTCTGTGATGTTAATTGACTATTTTGTCAGTTTTTTCATTCTCCAGTTTATACAGACTGCAAATAAGTGAACAGCTGAAAGTGCGATACCTTCTACTGTGTGTGACAACTTCACCGGTTCACTAGTTTCTTTTTTTCCTTCTTTATTTAATTCTTGGTGGCAGTGGCTGTTTGAGTTTAAAACTAAAACTTTCCTCTTGTTGTCTTCCTCTGGTCTGTGTATCAGCGTGAAACCCTGCATGAGTTGATCCATGTGCGAGGCTGCATCCATGCAGTCAACCTCTGGATGAGTGACAACATTGGAGAAACCATTGCACTCTGCTGCGCCATTGGGCTGCCTCAGGTAATTTAAAACTCATAGCACTGACTCACTGGAACTGAACCGGGTTGGAAGCCCTCTTTCCAACCAAATGCACTTCTCTAACTTAGCCTTGATATTTCAATTCAACTCCCCACTTCCTGTGAAAGTTTCTGAAAGCTAATTCCCATTTTCATTTTCTTTCGAACAACCCTTCCTGGCGAATAATTCACGTTTTCTATGCTGCATGAACAAACTGATGCAGCAGTGCCAGAATACTTACTTATTAGCAAAAACTAAATTGATTAACTTTCAAGTAGGTTTTGCGAATTTATACCTTTTGATAAATCTGAACCCTACACATTACAATGTGCACAAATCTTCTCATGCATACATTAAGACTTGTCGCAGCCCCCTTACAGAGGAGTAATTACAATAATTACTTATCTAAAACAGCTGCATAAATAACATTGGTTCTTTCCAGCACCACCATTTCAGAATAAATTGTAGCTCATACAAGGTGCAAGAAACTTATTCCAATTAAAAATAAACACCTACTCTTACAGTTATTAGTGCCCTGGAAGAAAAATCCAAAGTTTTTACTTGTTGCCAGCCACTATCTTCACTTGGTGAACAGACATGACTCGTCATTCCTTTGTGTTTCTGTGGCTTGTGCACTCCAGGGTCTGATTTCTTTCAGTGTGTTGATCCTATAAATAAGTGTTCCTATACATAAACAGCAGTGTTATTATTGGGTATATAGGGTTACTGTGGACCATTTAAAGGCTCGAATGAAAGTATAACTTGGATCAGGTTATCATTTGTGTCAGACTCACTCTATTGGCTGTGATGGAAGGTCTAATTATTAGTTATTGAGTTTCCTGCAGTGCCTTAAGGGGAGGTGAGTCACCTCGTCTAAAATAAAGACCCCCCTCTGCTAACAAAAAAATGAATACACAAAATAAAATATGAATGTCATATCATGAGAGAAGGATTGCAGTGGCGCTATAATTAGGGATGTCCTGATCAAGTTTTATCCAGGTCCTTTTAATATTGGGTATCACTGATACCAAGTCTGATCCAATACTTATCAACTAAATGTGGATTAAATATGTATCTGACACATTGAAATTACAGCTGTAGCCGTCTTAAATTGACACACCTCATTTTTTCACCAGCTACTCGATCCAAATACCGATGGTCCTGGTTCAGACTATTAGGATGATAAGATTAAATAACTGATGTGGTATGAATGAGAGGTTAACTTGAAGAATGCGACCTATCACAGCAGTTGTTGGAACTACAAAAACACTTCATAAACAATTTTTGGCACAGACAGGATTACAGAGAGCACACACCAGACAGCAGCCAAGTTTAATTTTGGCCTATCATCATGTTACTCACAGAAGTAACGTTGTTATATGATCTGCTGCCAACATTTGTCATTTTAACCCGTCAGCACCGGCAGGTAGTGCTGTCTGAATGTTTTGTACAATTGTGTTTGCTAATAAGGAAGAGAGCAAGAGATTATAAAAAAAATACTGTTGGAGATCAGCAAATCCTTGTACTTTGAGTCAGTCACAACCAAATGAAATGCAGTGAAATACTGCACTGTATAACTTTCATAACTATAACTATCATCTTTATGAGGATGCCGCTCTACTAAAATATGCCTGGATCGGCTCCAATGCATTACTCTGGGCTCAGGACAGCCCTAGCTATGAAACAGCAAATGCCATTTATTTAAAGGTGTAATTATTGTTGAGATTGACATTACCTCACTAAAACTGGAAGTGTTACCACATTCTGTATGCCCATTTTAAAGCTTTCTTTAAATGATATCCTCTTCCTCTGTGTAGACACAAGGGATCTGCCTGTATATTATCTCTGTCAGCCAACACTTTTATTATTTAAACTTTAAGACTACTGAGAAATCATGTTTTTTTCTGTCAGGTTGGCATGGTGCACAGCTCAAAATACTACAGTACCCATGAGCCTCAGCCACTGTCGCTGTGGAGAAGAAAGCAATGAGATGTGTGAATCACAGCGGCAGCAAATTAAAAACCCTTTTATAGTTGTGAATAAAACAGTGCCATAGTTGCCAAAAGTGACCCAGAATGCAAAAGGAAATGAATTCAAGCTGCAGGTTGTGTTTTCAGTTTCCTCAACAGTGTGATCTTTAGCTCCCACACAGCATTATGGCGCACAGGTCAGAGTTGTTACCTCAATGATCGGATGTTTAAAATGCACACTGGGAGTTATAATCAACGTCTTTTATGTTTTTAATGTAGACGAGCATTTGTCGTCATTTGTACTGATGATTCAGCCACGGGAGTTTCCTGCTGATCCAAGATGGGCAAATGCTCTAATTGTGAGTCACAAATGAATGAGAATTTAACTTCTAACTAACCTTAAACCAGAAACAGAGGCAACCTAATGGGCTCCTCCCATTGTGTAACTCTATAGCATTTCATCATATCAGAGTAGCTCTTTAAAGTCATGTGACCAAAGCTGGAAGCAGAAAAGGTCTAGTTCAGTTCCGCTCTTCCTGTTGCACTTAATGGCTGGAATGATGAATTAGTCAATGACTGAAAATTAACAACAACAATTAAAAATTTGGGATAATTGAGAAGAAATGTATCAATAAATAAATAAATAAATAGATTAATGAAACAAGTAATAAGCAAATCAATAATGAAAATAACGGTTTGCTGCCGTTTAAATGAGGCTCATGAATCCTTATGGCTTTACGTTCTTTAACAGGGGGTCCTAAAAGTTACTGCAGTTCATTTGCAATACAATTTTATACACTATGTGTTGGGGTCACAGAGTATTTGTATTAACAAGGTCCTATGTCTCCCTGCAGCTGCTGGGCATCATCCTCAGCTGCGTCTTCTGGAACCTCCTGGTGGACATGAGCGAGTCCGCCGACATGGTGGACTTCAAGCTGAAGAAGGCAGAGGTTAAGTACAGCGAGCTGGACCTGGCCGGAGCTGGGTGGTGCATGTGCCTGCCGAGGGACGGTGGCTACCTACCCGTCCCCGCCGCCGAGATCGAACTCGACCCCATTGACGTTCACCTGGAGAAGCTCAAGAAGCAGCCGCCTCGCACGCACGCTCAGCTCCGGGAAATGCAGCAGTCCAGATCGGCCTTGGGGCTGGACGAGGTTGACGTTGGCCGGAAGCAGAAAAGGGAACACTGAAGCTGTCTTTTTGCCTTTTGGGTTTTTTGCCTTTTTTTCTGTCGTTGTAATCATTGCATTTGTTGGAGTCGTGTTGCACTACTTAATGGTTGAACCTGTCAGGCATTGGACCAAGAGAAGGTTGGTCAGCTAAAGGGATCAGAAGTACTTTGGCACTTTGTCGGTGAATTTGTTTACAGCAAAAATTGACGGAACAACATGCAACACTGACTTTTTTTGAAAAAGAAAAAAAATCTTTTGTCTTGTTTGTGTCAGTTGATATTGAAGGATTTATGGCATTATATCACTTTTTATTTATTTCTTTTTTTTTGGCCTTTAAAATTGAGCTATGTCTCATGTGCTAAAGCTTACCTCAGGCTGTTTTGAAAATAGCCCAGTAGTCGGAGCACAGTACTATGTGGTGTATAAATTAATGGTAGCTTGAAAAGACGTTTTTCGGTGTCGGAGAAATAGGAATAGCCAAGTATGTCTTGCGTGTAGCGTCTGTGACGGATGTATAAAGTTTGTGTATTATTTCATTTTATTATGATTTTAAAGTTGACTTTGTACAATCGGTGTACATTGTAAGACTGATAGTTGTGGAATAACATGGGATGCATGTTTTGTACTGTGTGTATGTATATATATATTCTATATACCATCACTCAGCCCATGATACAAAGTAGAGTGTATGGTAATCCCAGCCTACTGTTACTTAAGTGTCAAACCTACCCACCTGTATATGGTTTACCTTATATGAGGTGTATATAGATAATAATGATAGGATCTATACTATAGTTAAAAAAAAAAAAAAAACAGAAAACTCAGTTTACATGTTAGGCTCTCATCAGGGGGGCTTCAGTCTATTCCATTTTTAACTAAACTTTTTATTCCATCTTTTAAAGGACAACCTAAAGGGATTATCCAGACTACAAATCCAATGAAAAGCTACTCTGACGGTTTTTTGTATCTGAGTTATGCACTGTTTTGAGCTTCCCCCTAGCTCCTGCCTTGTATCAGCACTACTGTTCTTGTCAATAAAGCTGAATTTGTCTACTGATTTTTGTGCCGAATGTTTGTAATGAAGTGCGCCATACATTTCAGCTCCAAACTGAAACTTTTCCTACCTCCAGAGATTTATTTTAGTTTCTAGTTCACATTTAAATTGCCCCTCCAGTCAAAAAGAGAGTTTCTTCTTGTTCCTACAGTGTGATGTTCGAATGATGCAGAGTTTGACACACATTATTGTTCCAAGCAGACATGTCCTGATGCATGTCTGTAGGGGATCTTTAACCTGAACGTGTCCTGTGGAGCTAACAAACAAAAGTCATATATGTTGTATGTTTGAGCTCTAACAAATGCATCTCCTGTCTCATAAAACATTTGTCAATTTAAGTATTTAAATTTTATTTTATTTTATTTACACCTGAGTTTACCTGCTTGCAGTCTTCTTCCCTGCCTTGTTTGCGCACTGCAGCATATCTTGTCATTTAGAACAGCTCAATAATGTGGACCCAAGAGTGTGTGTAAACGGCATGCACGCTTTAACATGCGGACCCATTTAGAAAAAAAAAGGCTCCACAGCGCTACAGGGACAGAACCTTACAGGTAACCGTTAGTTCCTGCAAACATAACGTTGCAGGAATGAGTGAGGAACCTTGTCTTGTAGTCAGTGGGTTTTTTGAATGGGTTTTTGGTTAGATGGCTTTGATAAATTTAGTGGTTCAAGCTTAAAAATGTTTAATTTGTTCATATTTGCACTTTAAATATGTAAGTAAATACCCTACTTGTGACTTGTGAGGCCTTTTGGTGTTGGCGGTTGCTAACAAGTGGCTTAATGAGACTACAGCAGTTGTTGGTGACATTAAACATCAGCATGGCAAACATTTATAGCCTCACTCTGTTTATACTCACACTCTTGCAAACTGTTCTATATCAAACTTTACAACTTGTAGATTTTAATTACAAGGTTTAATTACGAGTTGGAATTTTAGTGGATGTGACATTGAAGTCATCTGTCGAAGGAACCAGGACGATGCTAACTTCAAATATATGTCAATGCTGCAGCACTCTATAGCAGCATTTCAAATTTCAAATTTCTTTAAGTTTAAAAAGGAAAAAATAAATATATATCGGTGAAGCCACAAAAATATGTAGATCTTCCTTAGAACTGGATTTTGAATTGCAAATTATTTTCTCGTTTCACAAAAGCTGATCCCTCCCTACTCTTTTATCCCTGTTCCACACACTGCCCTCTCTCCGGATGAGATACAGCAGCCATATTAATTCAGCTCACAAGCAGCGCATGAATGCACACGGCTCTCTCTTCTCCTGCAGGTCACCTCTCCTCATTCACTTCTCACCTCTCGTCTCCCCTCATCATGATGATCAAGAGACAGCGGGTGGGATAATTATAGCAAGGAGCTGAATTGCGTCAGCTAAAAAAAAAACACTCCATGGCCTGAGGGCAGGATGTGCGCACATCCAAACAAGCCGTGATTATGATAATATGGACATGAATGTTGTTGTTACGATGGGAAAACACGTACACACTCACTCTGTTTCCACACCCTTATCCGTCAGGGAACAGGCTCGGGTGTGTGGAGGCTCAGTGTTAATACCACTTGTTGCAAAGACCACATATATTGAGCTCTGGTAATAATATACAATTTACAGGATTTTTTGGAAAATAGCTGAAATTACACAGCAGCACATATTGGCAACAACCCACAGCCATATGGTGGAGAGTGCAGCAGCACTGCAGGCAGATTCTATCATTCTTAACTGAAGGTATGTCTGAATACCTATATTATGTTACCTATATGTTACCTATATGTATAGGTAACTTCGTTCATTTTTTCCGGGGGGGGGGTCAGTGGAAGCACCCTAGTGATGAGAAGACCAGTTCTTTTAAGTAACCCGAGCCAAATAGTTGAGAGAATGTTATAGATCCAAGACAGAAGGGTAGAACTGAGAGAAAAAAGTGCAATTACAAATCTGTATGCTACTTCAGGACCACGGACAGCGCCATGGATTTGTCCAGACACAGCACAGCTAATCTACTGATATTACAGAGCCATGGTTCGGGTTCATAACGCAGGCTGGATATTATGATGTTCTGGAACTTTGCTTGAGGAAATGATGTTTCTGTTCTCTCTTTCGTGGACGTTAAGTGAAATTACTTTTCTCTGACTCACTTATTTCTCCGGCTGTTTGTCTCTCGTCTCATCTCTCCTGTCATCAGTGTGCCAGAGTGGCATCATGGGAGATGATCACGTGTAATTGGTCTGTGAGTTTCCCAGTAGCAAGTGAGCTGCGTGTGAGTTGCAATCTGCAACTAC
>NW_023339718.1:24353795-24361917 GCF_004916995.1 Morone saxatilis
CTACACACTGGTCCTTTAAATAGGTATTTAGAAGCAGCTTTAATCAGTATTTTTATAAAAATGTATGTGATGATCCTACAGACAGGTTTAATCTGAATCTGCCTTCTGCCAAGTAATTTCCCCACGGGGATTATTAAAGTATTTCTGATTCTGACACATAGACAGACAGTTAATTACATTTCCAAAATTTCAGCAAAATATTTAGTTTGCTCAACATTGGCACAAGTCAATGGATGCGATTACAGTCCCAAACGGTCAATAAAGTACCCTTTTAATCTGCTGCAAGATATAAATGCATGAGCCTGTCCCTAAGCACCCTAAGAAGCACCCATCTCTTTTTTCCGACCTTAAATCTGTAGTTAAGTACAGCACAGTACTTAGTTACTTTCCACCACTGCTACAAACCCTGCAATGCCTCTTGATGGCTACAAGGGGTCAGACTGGGGTTGAGGGAATAAATATAATTAATCAGTAAAGGCCTTCTCTTTAATCTCAGTTCTGTAATGTGAGAAATGAATCTGTTCCTCATGAGAGATAAAGTTTTCTGCAGCCACTGTTTTTCCTAATGTCACTTCTTGTTCTTGTGTACAGAACATACTGACATCATGCTCTGTCAGTGAGGTAACTCTATCATTTTCTCTCAAACATTAGCAGTGCCCACGCCTGTGTGCACCCTTGATTGAATTACCTACGTATCTGGCATCAGTTACAGGGAAAGCTTGACCAAGCAATCTGCAGTCAATTTCACACTAAACGCTCCATGTGCTGTGGGGGTAAAATAGACAGATTTGATACTCTTACCGGAAGCTTCTCCCTCAGGGTATCAAGGCTAGAGATTTCTGACACTGGTTGATTACACAGGGGCTTCTCATCATATGCATCCCCTGTGTCTCATCCTCCTACTTAACCTTTTTATAGTTTCACCGCTCTCCGTAGCTGCGCCTCTTCGGATCTGCAGTCCCGCTCCATAAGGTTTCAACAGACTTCCTTTAATAGACCCTCTCAAGTATTCTCCGCTCTGTGAGTTTGTACAATGTGAGGAGAGGCAGAGGGATTATCGTCGACACAATCAACTGAACAAGCTTCGACTGATTTATTGTTAAGGGCTGGGAGTTTTTTTTAGGAGCCAAAAGTCAGTGTGGTTTGTCATTTTGAAAAGTGAATGTCCCCCTATCACAGACTAACTGTTAGAAATTCTCTGTGCCGTCTGTGTTCGCTAGATACCACAAGTTATTTTGTGATGAAGTGTTGTAATTTACTTTTCTCTCTTTTCTACTCTGGGTGTAGCTATTTTCACTGGTTGGCCCTCTCTCCCTCCATCACGGTTACTGATTTTCTCCCAGAAGCCCTTTTGACAACGCAGAGAGAAGGGTGTGAATCACTGCTGTCAGTTAAAGATGAGTGTATGATCATGTAAATATATCTATTAGCATATTTATACTGGTATTATGGAACTGCCCCTTGGTCAAAACACATTATCATCATCTGTTGTGTTACTATGATGGATTTCATGAATGGATTGCAACAACAACGTCATCCACCTCGATTGTGAATCACTAGGCTGCAGTGGCGAAGGCGAAATAAATTAAAGGGGCACCGACAGGCACTGTTTTAACATAAAGTTGCGTTTATGGTGAAACAGTTTAGTCAGGATTAGCAACCTAGGGCACTTTATCACATTCTTTCCACTGAAAGGGGCACCCTAAGATAGAGTACCTATAAGCAACGCAATGAAGTCCAGCCTTCTGTAAGTGCAGAATATGCATAAACACTGATTATACTTGTTTAGTAGGGGTGTGCCTAGAGGGGGGGCCAGGGTTTGTACTGGCCACCGTCTTTTAGGGGATGTAGCAGGCTTTGTTTTAAAGCTAAAGTGAAGATACAGATTTTATATGAAACTAGATGACCAAACACATCCACTGGTACCAGCCATAGATGGATGGATGACAGATAACACTTGAAAGTTAAGCTACATTCTGGAAATGGAAAAACTGGCACGGCCATTTTCAAAGGGATCCTTTGACCTCTGACCTTAAGATATTTGATTGGTTCTCGTGAGTCTTCCCTTTGAAGAGTTACCAACTTTATGCTAATTCCATAGAGTTTTGGGCCAAAACAATGCCAATTTTGTGGCATAAATGTGTTATTTTTACCTAGTGTTTGAATGTTTATAACGTACTGTGGTCCCTAAACAGTGTTGGAATTGCAAAAATGGAGAATTATTGGAAAGCTGAGATACATACTTTGTGCCACCTCTGCATAAGTCAGTAGCCCAGTCAAAAAAGTCTGGACACGCCCCCTGATGTTTAGTACTAATTGGAAAATAAATGGATCCTCCCTTGTATGCTTTGTGTCCCTACAACTTCATTGTGATGAATGGCTGCTCATTTAACAGTCATTAAGGACACCGTGTGGATGATTCGGGAGTGACAGTTCAACCCTCCCTGGAGAAATCATTTAGGAATGGAACTGAAAAGCTAATTTTTGGCAACACCATACATCTTTTAAATATCTTTACCTAAAGCTATAAAATATAGGACTTCTTCTAATTTCTTAAAAACCTAGGCTGACCACGGGCCTGTTATCATTTCTAAAACACCAGCATTCGTTTAAGATGGCATTTTTTACCATGTGTTGTTCTGCAAGCAGACGTTACTATTTGTCAGTGGCCTTTATCGCATTTTATTGCCAGACTCTTCAGTCGAGCTGTGATGAGTTTGTTGCCTGAGTGCAGGACGTCACTGTGTGGCCTTCAGTCTGCTCAGTGGTGAGGAAGATCAATAATGATGATGCAGTGGTGGAAGGCTCACAGCTTAAAGGCTCAGTAAATCACAAAAAGAAAATATTTTCCCCGCTAAAATCTCGAGGCTTGTGAACATCCAAACGACAAGGAGTAGGTTACCTGCAGATTATTTTTAATATTCTGGGAAATATTGTTATCCCTGTGTACTGGGTAGTGAACCCCTCTGTCCTTTAGATATGTCCTTGCTTTGAGTTTATTGAGGGATGAAGGGTGATAGGAAAGGCAGTAAAGGACTTTTCTAAAATGGGTATATTCCATGATCATTATAAACAGTAATCATCAGACTTTGTGGCTCCCAGTAGCTGGCTACAGTACCATTATTGATCCCCATCTATGTTTAACCTTCTGAAAATCCCTGTTTTTTTCTATATAGAAAACATCCAAAACATATATTGTAGCACTCATGTCCCTAATGACAGCAGTCCTGGGCAGTTTACCCTGTAATAAAATTAAGAATATATGGCATACTCTGTGGAAATAGCTTGCATCAAACTTACTGAGCTTAAAACCTTTTGGCTGTCTCCATAGACACACTTGGTCAGTACACCACCTTGGTCCAGACTGAAATATCCCAGTAACTATTGAATAGTTTGCTATGAAATTGTGTACAGACATTTATGGTCTGTAGGCCTAGAGGATAAATTCAAGTACTCAAAGTACAAGTACTTTGGCAATTCCCTTTAGTGCAGCCACAAGGTTGATATTTGTTAGTATTTAGTGAAATGTCTGAAGTACTATTGGATGGATTGCCAAGAAATTTGGTACAAACAAGAGGTTAATGGGTATCAACAAATAGTGGGCTGAAGACTTTCTGGTTTCCTTTTTACTGTAGGTATTTGCTTATCCAGTAAATACCTACAGTACCTAGCCAGGAATGTCATAATGTGCTTTTGTTAGTATCCAGCTATACAGCTGAAAAACTGTAAAAAAGGCCATCTGTAAAAACTGGATAGGATATCAAAAATGGTGATCATTGCCAATCAGATAATATACCCCGTCCTCTCTCCGCCACGAAAATCTATTTTTAAGCCACAGTGTGTTTTCACAAGCAGCATCCTTTAACTTCCTCTCCTTTATCACTTTTTCCATAATATATATAACTATATATTGACCTGCTGGTGCGGTATATTGAGAGATTTTCTGTCGGTGGTTGGTGGCAACCATATTCTGAAACCACTTCCTGCCTGGAGCTCTCTGCTGAGTCCTAGTTTGCTCATTATTGAACCAGTCATGAGAGAGAAAGAGAGAGAGACAGAGAGAGAGACAGACAGACAGACAAACAGACAGACAGACAGACAGACAGACAGGTGGAAAGGAGCTTCCCTCTTTGCTGAGTTTGGACCATTCAATAGTTTGTTGGAGCTCCATTGGCATGTTTTCATTGATGCGACCCTACGAAAGCAAAGCCCTTCTCTGCTTTCACTGATTCCAGCTGACAACTGATCCAGGTAGGGTTTCTTATCCTGTTGTTTGTTTTTGTCTTTTTGAGCTCTCTTGTTTGAACCAGCCATTTAATTTTCTTGGCCTGTTGAGTCAGAGATGGCATTTAGTTTCTCTGTTTTTCCTTCCTTAGCGTCAGGCCCAGCAAATGTAAGTGAAAGAAAAATGGTCAGTGATGTGAGGGGACAAAAATCTAATAGATGTGTGGGCACTTTTGAGAACTGTGGGCTCTTGAATATGATGTACATACGTCTGTGACAGCCAATACTGATATCTTTTGACTGTGAAAGTCTCAATCTTCATCTGTAAATGTCTAATATTTGCAGTAACAGTAGTAAGGAGCTGTACATGCACCCACACGGTTGCATGTATGAAACATTTTCTTGCTTTTGTTCCTGCTAAACCTAGCAGTGAAAAGTTTCATATGACACCATCCTCTTTCAGGAGAGAATAACGTTTATTAAACAAGCTTTTAGAAACTTTCTGAGGATTTGATGAGATGTACAGTAATTTCTTTAAACTTACTGAAGCACTAATGAGCACCACTTATCCTAATAACTCTCTCGCTCACTGTACCTCCACACACACAAACGCACGCACACAGTTTAATAGCTGCACATATACCAGAAATAGCACTTTAAGTTTCAACTAGCTTAAGGCCTCAAAACCTTTAAGGGACTGGTGTGTGTGTGTGTGTGCGTGTATACAGTACAAACTATAGCTATACTTGTGTGATTGTTTCAGAATTGTTTTAGGAGTCTGTATATCTTGTTTAGTGACGCATTAATGAGCATGATTTGTCCACTGCAAAAAATATAAATCTGGAAATTACCAATGTTCAAAATTGAATCACAATGTCTAAATTTCCTTAAAAGTTGTCAAATATTTGTCATTGAAATAATAATGTAGTTTTTCTTGTCTTCAAATGAGACAGAATGTTTTACTAGTATGAGTAAAATGCCATAAAATGCCAAAGAAGTTAAAAGATCTCATCACACTGGCATCTTTTCAATGTTAAAGACAAACTCTATAACCAGGGGTTTTTTCAGTGTATCATATGCACATTTGTGCCTGTTGGTATTTGCCAAAGACTAGCAGAGCACATGAACACATTACCCTGTGTTCACGTGTGCATTTATGCGCAAGTGTGTGTGTGTGTGTATGTGTGTGTGTGTACATGTCTCTGCCAAGTGGTGTGGGGGCTTTGGAGGCAGGGCGGGCCCATCGATCAGGCCGTGAGGGGGGCAGCCTGCAGCTCTCGCTCCAGCTGCCCACTGGGTGTGAAGGACACTGATGTGACAGCACTAATTACAGAGGCAGGAAGCCAGCGCTACAAACATTCACAGCAGCAGCTCAGCCGGGCTCTGTTGGTCTAAACTCATCCTCCACCAGCCACTTTACACCTCTCATCCCTCCGGGTTAGACTCTATTTCAAGTGTCATGCCAAAATGAGATATTATCTACACAGAGTGAAGTGAAAAGAAGCACTGCTTTGATTTACAAGATGTAGAAACCAGACAGACATTCTTGGAAATAACAGGGCAAACTTTCTAGTGAAACAGAAATCAAAAAGCCCCACAGCAACTCTAAATACTAAAACAGTATTTGAATAATTTAGTACAAACGAATTGCCTTTTCAGAACAGCAGTAGAAACAAATACAGTCGATTTGATTAGATTTTATGGTCTTACTTTTAACGCTGGACATTTATTTTTTAACCATAAACTCTTTCATTCAAATCCAAAGGTTAATTTTTTTGACTTGGAATTCATTTACCTTAACTGTAAGTGATGGGACAGATGTCTGTCGGTATAAACATTAATTGGACATTTGTTCTGTGATAGCAGATGTTTGTACCTTCTACTTTAGTAACAGACCTCACGTTGCTTTACGTGGTTCTATTAAAGCTTGGTGTAGATTTGTATAAAAGCAACCAGGCATCTTCATAGCTTACCTAACAATTGCGCTGTTGTTAATAATTTCTTTATTGTTATTTCTTTCATTTAAACCTGCATTCATAAATGTCATTGTTCACTCAGGAGCAGCACAACAAGCTGTAAACAAAACACATATCATCTTAAAAATTAATATGTTGTTTCATGGTTTCCTGACAATTGCTAATTTCAAAATTCACTCTTCTATTAGCTAGGGCTCCACAATATTGCTTAAAAAGCTCACATTGTTATTGTTTTGACAGATATTATGATTGTGATATGATCCATGATTAGTGGGAATGATCAATTTTGCATCACAATTTTAATTTTCACTGAATTTTTTTTTTTACATTTGTCTGTATCAAACATGTTTTCTTAGGAGGGCATTTTTTATCAAAAAATTGCAGATTCTGCGATTTCAATAATATTTCGATTAACTGTGCAGGCATAGTTTGAGCTCTGTTTTGGTCTCCACCAACCTAATGAAATAGGACTTTAGCTGCTGAATGCTACATTATGTCCACAAGATTGTTGGAATGTGAAAGATTGGTAGGATAAAATATCAATAATCAGCTTTAGGTTTGCCCATATGTGTATATATATATGTGTACTTATGGAAATAATAATCTCATACTGCACTTTAGTATGGTGGTTTGCCACGTAGTGGCTCATTTACCTGTAATACCTTTCACAAGATATTTGACATGTCGTAGCGATGAAGGCACAGGTTTAATACATTGTTAATAATGACTGCAGTCAGCAGCAAACAAGTATAACTGAAAGGGCACGACATGATACAGACCTCTGCAAAGGCCAATAGTTCAGTCTTCTATGATATGCAAATCTGTGCAACCATTATATACGTCTGTGTACCCACCCCATGATTTATGGGTTTTTCATTGGCCCTTGCTACACCATTCCACCGAGTTTCATTTTATTTTTATTTTATTCTCCCTTTATTTAACCAGATATGTCAACTGAGAACCAATTCTTATTGAAAAAATCCGACATGCATTTTTTTTTCTTTATACTGGTAACAGACAATCTGCACCAAAAATACAGCCTTATTGGTGGAGGTAATAACCTTTAGAATGACTGATATACACTTAATGCAACACTTACATCTGTGCCTTTGCTGACAAGACAAAAACTCAGCTGTGAAAAGGGTCTGTAGTTTGGTAATAAAATAACACCTAAACACCTAAATACTCAAAATGTTTAAAAGACTACAGTATGTATAATATGAAAAGGACAGCAGAGTTAGTTTGATGCTGGTAAAGAACTGAATAATGGACTTTTTCATTGGGCAGCCAGAAACACAAAATGCTTCAAATGAATGCTTATTTTCCTTTGTGCCTGTAGCCCTAACAACTTTGTAAGGTCAAACATGATAGGGCTGTGTGCCTGTTAGCTTGTTTGGAAGTGCATCCCCCTAGCAGGCAAAAATTGATTAATGCAGCTTTAAATATTTTAGGCTAACTTAAGGCCAGCCTACCAGAGTCACAGCATTTTTGAGTTTGTCCTTTGTCGACTTCTGATGCTTTTGTAGACACATTTGTACATGAAGAGTGGAAATAATGAAACAATTAACAGATTTAACAGAATGGAACTGGTTCCAAGTTGTTGGAAGCAGCCTGTGTCGCAGGCCTGGTTCACTTCACTGTCTCTCTTATGATAACTTGAGCAAGTTTCTCTTCCCATAGACACACAGGCAAACTCAAATTCCAAACTGCATCAAGCCTGCTGTAAACAATATGGTGAATGTATATAGGCTAACCTATGTATATAGGCTAACCTCTAACCTCTAAGAACAGGGTGGCCTTAAACATCACTGGTGGCGTTCAATGTATGAAGTGGTGCCACGTGCGATAAGTTAGCCTCACATTTGTTTTAATTAAGCACATTTCCATTGACTTGGCCTCACTTTTAATTATTTTCCCATTGA
>NW_023339718.1:24361957-24371701 GCF_004916995.1 Morone saxatilis
TGACCTGCATGTTAGGGTAACAGTTGCTGCTGATGGAGGGTCACGTCCCAGAAATAGACACACACATGCACGTGTAAAAAAAATGACAACACTAACATACAGTATATGTACAATGACATGAAAAAGGAGGTGCATACATAGCACAACACAGTCTAATGTTTCACATACCTGAAGGGTCTTTTCACTTTGTTTCACTGTTTGAAATAATGCCCAAACATTGCCTCTTTTCCTCTATACCAGGATGGAGCATGGAGACAGAGGGATGGGCGTCTCTCACCTTCGCTATGAGGATGAGGAGGGTGAGTGTGTGGTTCACATCAGCGGTAGATCTATCATACACAGGACCTCTGATAACAGAAACAGGACATTAAGTCATAACACCCACTTTGTTTCTTAATATTATCATGAGACGGTTGATTCATCACACTAACTTATAGTTTCTAATTTCTTCTGAGATTTTGTGTTGGTGAATGCTGTTAATGGGCTGCAAATGAGGAGTGAAGAAGGTTAACTGGCTCTGTTCTTTTTCCAAACCTCCAATATTGGTTTGCGTCTCCCTGTTGTTTAGTTATTCCACATGGAGTTTTGTGGGCAATTAGTTTTAAAGTGACACCTTAATTGCCAGCAGATGATCAAGCTCACATCATCCAGGTTTTTGTTGCAAAACAGGGATTATACAGGCCATACGCTAAATCACAGGAAAGCTACAGGACTGATTGATTCTGAATAGACTTGATCTGCTTTTATTGGTGGCTGTAGCAGGGAATGCTGCTGTTGTTAATAAGCAGACATGATGTGAAGCATAATGTATTTGGGTTTGTTAAAGTGATTTAACATTCATGAAAACACTCCTCTGAGTATAGGAGGGATTAATGAAAGATCTCATTAGACAATCTGCCAGTGTTGCTGGCTGTCAGTCAACCATTTTCGGGCTTTTCATTTATTTAAATAATTTATTTTGGAATAACTGTGGTCTTATTAGAGCTTGTTTTTTAAGTATATACCCATATTGCCACTATTGCATTTAAATGAGTGCAACCATTTGTATGATTGTGCAAATTCATGTAACCACACAAGAACCATCCATTTTTGTCCCAAGACCATCAGTCCATCTACATTGGCGTCCCAGTGCCTCGAGGATATCGACGCAAACGCAGGCGAAGGCGCTCTAGTCGTGAGGCTGCTGACATGGACAGGGACAGACGCTACAGCCACCACAGACACCACGAGCACGACCGCTACAGAGACATAGACATAGAGGAAGGACTTATGGATTCTAACGAGCAGAGTCTCCAAGACATCAACCGCACAAGTAAGTCAGAGGCCAGAGAGCCAGAGCAAGAACCTCCACAAACAGCTGAAACAGTCATCTCATAAGGGCAGGCTTCAAATCATTCTAACTTGAGGCCTGGTCAGTTTTCACCTGTATCCTGCTTCTGACTGTCAGTCAATCACTGTGCTGCAATCAGGGTGCTTCTGCAAAACTAAAGATTAATGTAGTGTTTGAATCTCAATTCATGAGGCTACTTAAAACCAGCCTTTTCTCATACCCATACATTCAACAGGATCTAATAGAGGCACTCCGCCAATTTTACATGTCAAAGGCATTTTACTCCTCCAACAACCAGGTCTCACTCCTAAGTTGTCAAATGCTGCCGCTTGGTCAGTGGCCCTCTGCCACTAGCTAATTTCTGGATGCGCCCGCCGTCGAGGTCAGGTGATGTAGTATAAAGAGTGAGAAAGTCCACATTCACAAAACAAACAGAGGACTTTAACCCAGGAGACCGGTGTGTGTGTCTGGTGTGAAACCAAAAGGAAACAACCTACCTAGAGTGTCAAATTTGGAAGCGGAGGGCCACTGACCAAGCGGCAGATTTGATAAATTGTGAAAACGTGTTGCCTCCAGGTTAGCAATACTCAGCAAACAGCTGTATAATGTATAGTGTGGCTTTGGAGGAGCTCTATCAGATACTCTGTGATTTTAAATTGTTGTTTGTTTTTATTGTTATTGTTTTTGTGTGGACCCCAGGAAGACTAGCGACCACTTTGTGGAAGCTAATGGGGATCCAGTTTAAGAATAAAGAATAAAGAATATCAAATCTGAGAACATAACCCTGATGATGTCATCAGGGTAATCTCAGCTCGGGTTTTGGGCAAAACATAAAGCCTGTGGCATGTGGAATTTGAAGATATGGTTGTTTAGAAATCAG
Source organism: Morone saxatilis (assembly GCF_004916995.1). Classification (NCBI taxonomy): domain Eukaryota; kingdom Metazoa; phylum Chordata; class Actinopteri; family Moronidae; genus Morone; species Morone saxatilis. The sequence continues at coordinate 24,364,168 of NW_023339718.1, forward strand.
TGATTATCTAATGAAAGACAGTACTGCTTTGCATTATAAGAAATGTAGGATTCAGCGTTTTTTCTTTCTTTCCAAAAAATCCCCCATGTTATTAATTAGTAATAGTAATCTGCTGGAGCACACCCTTAGGGACCATGCCAGAGCTTGGTAATAGATCTGGTCTGCAACTGCATTTTTGATAGATTTTGCACTAAAGGATATTATTGGAAAAAAATAGGAAACTCTTGGTCTGCTCCGTTTATTAAGAAAAACATATGAATAGCCTATAATAAAACTTCAGCCTCCTGTTGAGTGGTAATGCACTCTTTTTAAAATAACTCAAGGGAAGTCTGGTGAACATATTTTCTGCACACAGCTGCCAGGGACTATACTTAAAGACAGACATGAACCAGACTGTGTCATGTATTACAATTTTGTTGTGCTCTCCTACCTCATGCTTTTGATTAGATTTTTCTTCCTTCCAGCAGTTGTAACAGTGAACAGCAGGAGTCTGAAACACAGCCTGTGAGTGTGTAGCTTCTGTTTCAGGTTAGAGTAATGAGCAGCCTGGCAGAACACTGCTGCTTTAGCTGTCAAAGGCTTTGGTTAGGAAAGGTTGTCCACCTTGCTAAATCAATGTGGTGCAATCAGTGGCATGGCAGCAGAGGTGTTTACTTTTTCTGGACTGTATGCACTCACAAATACAGTACTTTGGAGCAGGTGGGCCCTAGAACATGAATATTAATAATGCATATAGTGCCATTTGCAGTAGGAGGATAATAGCAGGGACAATAAAGATGTACAATAAAACAACACAAAAGTGTTTATTTAAGAATGTTTTTAACTTACAAAATTGAGTTAATGTTGCTTAAAATGTTCCATGTAATTGATTTACATTTTTTTTTTGTTGAAATAACTTACTAAATCCATTTTTTGTAAGTTGTGCTCATGTCTCTTTAACAGCGAAAGTAGTTAATGAGTCTTTACTGGGTTTGGGGGAGTTTGTGCTCTAGATGGCAAACTCTACATTAAATATGTTGTCAGAAAGGTATAAATGCTCCTGAATGTTGTATTTCGACACATTTTTCCTCTGGTTTTGCATGGTTTAGTGGAAATAACTGTTAGATGCTGTCAATAAAGCACTTCAATATAATTGACTCACCCGTACAGTAATTACCATACAGCTCAGTCCATAGGTCAGCTGCACTATGGCCAGCTGATAGCTCATTGCCCTGCAGTGCCATTCATGAACATGGGGTCCAATTTCACTTCCATACAGCAATGAAATTGATTGTACATACAGGAGGCCCATGATTGAATACCTATAATCAGGTTGTAGCGTGTGATCTGGACGTAGGCTTCAATACTATGATCATTACTGCTGGTGCAGGAGAGGAAATGCATGGAATGATATACAGCAGTCTACAGCTGGTTGTAAACTAGGTGTAAGTGATGAAATTAATTTACTGGAGATCACTATTTACATTCATAAGAGACAGGTCAGTTGATTTGATCTCTCAGCAAAGGAGAAGGGACATCCTGTTTGTCTGGGAGAGAAGCTGTAGGCTTACAGAGCTTACAGGTCACATGAAAGCCATGTACTTACTTTTTTCTTTTTAACATTATGTTTTAGGAAAGCTTTTTAAGCCTGTTAAAACTCTTAAATTATCTTACAAATTCTCTCATTCCATCAAGTGTCTCCGGCAGCAGAGCGGCTACGTTACATCCTAAATGAAGAGGATGACATGCCCACGCCGACGCTCTTCACCGAGATGGACACTCTACAGCGAGAAGGAGATGAGCTGGAGTGGAAGGAGTCTGCTAGGTGGATGACTACACCCACAAACACTCGCACGAACAAAATCTAGACACAGTCCGCTCGTATATCCACTTGACAAATGATTCAGTCCGTCCAAAAACATATCAGTCAGACTATTCAGCAAACTCTGTTTAGATTATGATGTGATTCAAAATTCCCTTTTGAAACTTGTGAAGAAGTATAAAAATTAGACCATTTTCCCTGCACACATTTTGTTAAACACAGTATATGTATTAAGACATATAAAAATAGTCAGCTTGGAACACAAAAGTTTTTTTTTTGCAAAAAAATTATAACTTACACATTAAAATCCTTCAAAAAAATAATCTATTCCTTCTACCTGATTAAATATTTATATAATATGAATATGCAAATGTTGTTCATTTCTAAAGTTTTCTTTCTGTACACAAAATGTCTCCTATCAGACAGCCTAACAATGGCTGCAATCAATTTAGGTGTAAGATTGAAGACAAATTATGACTTTGCAGCTTGATACAGCTGCTGATATGAATAATGTAGTACGTAAAACAAGACCATAGTAGATAGCACCCTCAGCTGTTTAAAGAGTATTATGATTCATTTTTCATCTCATCAAATTTAATCTTCACATATTTGCATCACGATTTAACCGTCTCGCAATGTATATATACATTTAATTACTGAGGTGATTAAACGTGAGGGAGTCATCATTAATGTTATTAGTCCCACAACCTGAATTTTTCATGCTTTGACAAGATCTGCTGCTACAATAAGTCGATTGCAGATTTAAAATGAAGCATAATCTTCTGACTACATGGCTAATCTATCAAACCAATTTATTTTATTCAGAAACTGATTTTGTTAGATTGGATGGAATTTAATGTTTCAAAAAAGCTGTCTAGTTTGAAAACTAGAAGTAAGGACCAAGGACAACTCAGAAAACCCAATCAACAATGTAGGAAGCACTGTCTGGCTCAAATTAATGCAAACTTAAACCCTCAGAACACACACAAACTGAAGTGAAAATAATGGCATTGCCAGACTGGAGTGCTGGAAGATCAAACTGAGATCAGGGCAGAGATATAAGAGTTGTTGGTTCTGGGGAAAGCCATAAAAGTGATTCTTTAACATACAGTAATAGCCACACCACTGAGCAGTGTGTTGCCTGTGAGCTGCCAGCTCAAACCACAGACATCTACTCAGCTGTGGGCACCAAGCTCAAAGAAATCTCGACAGATGTGTATTCCTCACCTGTTTCTTCTCTGTGTGTCCTGCTGCCTTCAGGTGGGTGAAGTTCGAAGAGAAGGTGGAGGAGGGAGGAGAAAGGTGGAGTAAACCACACGTGTCCACACTGTCCCTGCATAGTCTCTTTGAGCTCAGGACGTGTCTCCAGACGGGGACTGTGCTGCTGGACCTGGAAGGCTACTCGTTGCCTCAGATAGTTGGTGAGATGTCCTGTCAGAATTCAGCAGTCACTGTTTAAATCTATGTTAATGTCTCTCAGCTATTGAGGCAACAGTTGGGCCTTTTTGTGTAAACATAATGTTAGTTTGTAAAGTATGTTAGTTAGTATCTTGTTAGCTAACCAAACTCTTGTCTAGTTTAGTTTACTGTGCAGGAAGTGAGCTGTTTTCTAGGTTGTCCCCATTGACAGTATGGTTGTCCCAAAGTTAAATTATTATATCTCAAAACTATAGAAGCCCATTTCAGCCAATGTGACGGGAAGTCAATATTTTAAGTTTCTCATTATAAAGACTTACAGAAACCTTTTTTGTCCCGTCACATTGGTGTAAATAGTGTTCTATACAAAAACCTCAAAATGCCACATTGTAAATGTACGTGAAATACCATTTTTAGTGACTCAGGACACACCTGTACCTCAAAGTAATCCTACATTAGATTTAGCCTTTGCGTATCAAAAGACGGCGCTTTCTAAATGACTCACATATTGTTAAGTTAATTCATTTTATCAGCTACAGCTGTGTTTTTCCTGCTGTGACACTTTTGTATTTAAATCTTACTCTATTGCCTAACTTAGATAATGATGTTGTCTTTATGGCTGCTGTGGAATCATGATTTTGATTTTTCTAAATAACTTATCCCAGCGTTTATGAACCAACAGCCTTATCTCTGCTGACTGTATTCTACATTATAATCAATATAAACACTTCATGGTCCCTTTGCTAGCTTGCTAGTTAGCTAACTCAGCTATTTTCAGACAGTGTAGACTACTGTGTCACTCCACTGTGTTAACCTACATAAACTACTCTAAAAGTTAAAAGGTAAAAGTTAAATATTGCGTGAATATTCTTGTACCATAACAACCTCTTTTAGCTTCTATGGTTGTTAAATGTTGAAACATTTACAGAGAGTGACACATCTGCCAACTCATGCTTCTACCACTTTCCCCATACTACTGACCACAGGCCAAAACGGAAGCTGCACATGCATCAGGATGGAGTGGTCAATAAATCAATCAAACAATCAATAGCAAAAGGATCAATGGCAACAATTGTAGTATTTCCCAGTTTTCAGCCAAATTAAACAACCACTGGAAGCTCCACATAGTAAATTGCGGTTTCAATATGCATACATACCACAATGTTGTTCAAGTGATGGGTAAAAATTTATAATTACAGTTTTATCACATATTCTGGAAAATAGCTTACTTTTTAAGGTTTATTTTTTAGGTTAGTAATAACAATTAATGTAAATATGCCAGCATTAGCCAAGGGGCTGGTTTTCATCTGTAGTCTCCCCAGGGACAGTAGACAAGGGTGTAAAACAGGCTTTTATAGGAATTTTGACTAATTCTGTTGCTTTCAACTAATTGATGGGTTTGACTTCATTTAGTTGATCTCCAGTATGCTGGGTGTCTCTAAAGTGATTATAACTAAGTGGGACCTTGTTGTTATGAGTGTTATGTTGGTTACTAATTTAGTAGTCCTGTTTTCCGTGTGGACTTCTCCAGCAAATGGACATTATGACAATGATGTATACACAGAGATTCTGAGTTAATTCATATGAGACGCCCAACACTTGCTTTCATGGAGTCTGGAGGATCTGCATCGCCCAATCTCAGGACGGAAACCCAACTGTGCTTTAGTGCCACTTAAACTCACAAGTTTTAAATTGTAGTCTGACACTATCACAGGACGTTGTATATGTTGTTAAAGGGCATTTGGATATGCCGTTTGGCGACCATTTTAACAGTTTTATGAAATGTACTCAGTATTATGAACTGCTCTATACTACTGAGGTCAAATCTTGGGAATGACAGTAATAATCCTAGCCATGTCTTCTCCACAGGACTGTAGATATTAAGTTTATACATTCTACATAGACCGTAATGTATATAATATGGTAACAAACTACAATGCGGGAACACTTCAAATTGGATCACACTGGATCAACCCTATGTCAAATATTCCAATGTGAAATATAAATGTGTCCTTTTCCAGATGACATCATTGAGAGACAAATAGAGGAAGGCATGATATCTCCTGAGCTACGAGAGAAGATCACTTTTGTCCTGCTGAGGAAACATCGACACCAGACTAAAAAGCCCATCCACCGCTCCCTAGCCGACATTGGGAAATCCAGCTCTTCCACCAGTGAGTGTCCAGTTCTGAAATGTTCATCTAGCTGTAAGAAAAAATGATTGCATTATGGGAAGAGTATTCCCTTTAGGATGAGAGTGCACTAACCTACAACAAATGTGACAAAACAATAATTATGAGTTCAGTTATCACGTCTATGATTAATGATATTACATACAATGTTGGAAAGCATGTATAATGACATACCATCACATGAAATATCACCCTGTGTCCCTGAGATACGTATAGCAATTTCTTTTCTTTTTTTTCATCTTTAGTGATTCTGGTCCTATTTATAATTTTGCAGCCTCTAAGAAATTCATTATGCATATATTTGACTCCCTTGGTAAATGAATCAACGCACTCCTGCAGTCAACAAGGCTCATATCCTCCACAGGGGATGTATTAATGTTTTATGAGTTAATTACCGCTGTAGCATTTCCTCATCTCATCCGGGCAGTGCACATACTGCTAGATAAATCATAAAGCATCACCTCCGACCGCTCTGTTGCTGTTTGTGTCTGTTTCCGTTTCCCTTGCCAGATCGGAATGTGGGGTCCCGAGGTGGACCGGGTCCGGGTCCAGGTCCAGGGTCAATGGCCAACTTTAACCGATCCACAGAGGACCTCCGAATGAAACAGCAGTCTGCCAACTATGGTCGCCTGCGTGAGTGTCTATCTATGGGTTCATAGTTTGTGGTCTCACCTTTCATAGCATGCCAGTGCATTATGGCCACAAACATCTCTCTCTGTCTATTTTTAAGGTTTAACAATCTTTGGTTAGGTTTTGATTAGTGAAAAGCCAGGTTTGTTTTGTTTTGACCATTTTGACAATTTGACGCAAAGACTGTGCACTTCTACAAAGTGACTCCTGTCACTACCAAATTATATATTGATAGTTTGGCTAGATATTTTATATAAAAATCTGATTTATATGATATCTAGGGATGCACCAATACCATCTGGCATCAGGTTTGATACAGTGCTCATGTGCTCATAATTGTAATCATGAAACTACTCTTGATACCTCATCCGATAGCACTTTACAGCAGCATGACGTCTGATAACCTCTTGTTGGTGGTAGGTGAAGGAGAAGAAATGTCAGCAGGCAACTTTTAAAACATTTAATTTGTTACAGTCAGAAGAGTAAGGAGCATCCGATGAAAATAATAATGTTTTCAAAGTAATTGTAAGGGCTGTAATGGTATTATTAAGTACTCATATCTCTACTCTGTAGTGGCAAGTAACCAAATGTACTTGTATTTGTATTTGGTCTGAAAAAAAAGTGGTATCAGTGCATACCTAATTATATATTCACTAACTGTAGTCAGGAACAAACCAGAGGTAGATGACATTTACTTCCCAAAATCAAATCAACAAACTTGTTTACTCTAAGCGTAAGTATCAACCAGATTGATCTGTAAAAGTGAGCCATTCATACTGAGAATGATGGACTCAGCAAGTATGACCGAACCCCTTCATCCATTCACCCCAACACAAACAAGACATTTGTTTACTGACCTTGATTTACATAAGCTACCTCAATATTTAAATAGAGCTGAATAAAATAAACTGTTTCGATGTATTAGTATTAGTGTAATAAAACTATTGTCTTTGGATTTTTACAGCGCTTTCTCAATCCCAGCTAGCAAATTAAAACTAAGTGGTGATTTGTGTATTGCACTTGTGTTTTGCATTAGAGGGACGAATTTCACTCAATGTTCAATGTTGCTAATATGAAAAAGGAGAGAAGTATTACTAGTGTCTTATTGCTTTACCTTGCCCTCTCTTAAATAAATAAATAGTAACTCTAAAGCTATGTTCACACTACAGGCAAAAGTGGCCCAAATCTTGATTTTTTTTTTTTTGCTCATAGCTGACTCAGTTTTGGGTTTTCTGATCTTGTCCAATTCTGATTTAGGTCACTTTCATATGTGGTCCAAATCAGATTCAGGTCTAATTTACAGGAGAATTCTCAACTGCGATGGAGGCTGTCAGTGGAGGGACAGTGAGACGTTAGACCTCATAAGTATAGGGGGGTGAAACTTAGTATGGGGGTGACACTTCTGTACAAGCAAAACTTTACAAGTCATATCGTGACCGATCTCTGGAGTTAAAAAATAATGTTAACAGCCAAACAAAAAATCTGATCTGAGCAA
>NW_023339718.1:24371716-24372037 GCF_004916995.1 Morone saxatilis
TTGTTACTGTTTATCCTTATTTGAATGGATCTACAAAGCAGATATATACAGTTAACAATAAATAGCATATAATATAATCGTATAACTGTTCTTGTTGTTTTGTCATCCAGGTCACGCCCAGAGTAGGAGTATGAACGATATTGCAGATACTCCGAGCACGGACCAGGTGACTCATTTCAATCTTCTGCACATACTTTTACATATGCATTAGTGAATGATATTGATTGAGGTAATCAAAGATCACTTGGCATTACAACCTTGAAATCAACATTTCCTCGAAGCATGCATGTTCATCAAATCTGCTTAGCTTTCTTTTTTTTT
>NW_023339718.1:24372069-24372351 GCF_004916995.1 Morone saxatilis
TTTTTTTTTATCCCTCAATAATAACGGCTAAATTCATGTTCCTGTCTATTATAAAATGTCTATTTATCTGCATGGAAGCTATCTCTGGAGTGTATCCTCATTTTCCACTGTGTTGCTTTCCATTATTGGTTAGATTACCTATTGCGTATCTCACTAAGGTGGTGTGTTGTATTGAATTGATGTATCAGTGGAGTGGTGAGAGCCAGCTCTCTTCTAAGTGTCATCAATCTTTCGTTGCAATTGCTAGTGAAGGTGACAGCTTGTGATTGAGGAAGCGTGCAA
>NW_023339718.1:24372369-24372539 GCF_004916995.1 Morone saxatilis
CACATAACTCACCCATTTGTGGGGCCGAAGCAATAATGTGGCCTAAACCCAGTAACACATGCTTGGGCCAATGCAAGGGTTTTGAAACAGACAGGTCAGGATTAAGTGTCATTCACAGCGATGACTAATGTACAAAAATAATTGAATGGGAATTTGTGTGTGTGTGTGTG
>NW_023339718.1:24372639-24374019 GCF_004916995.1 Morone saxatilis
AATGGACAAGTGATAGTTTGTTACTGTGTGTGTGTGTGTGTGTGTGTGTGTGTGTGTGTGTGTATGCGCCGCATTGTCTATGTCAATATTGAGCTGGCACTGGGAAAACATGTATCTCATTGTCCCGTCCACGTGCTTGGCCCTCACATGTAGCCACAGATTGGGGCTGTGGGTTATTGACAAGGCTCTCCATTATTGAGTGTTATTGTGCTGCTGTCCAATTTCCTGCCACACCTTTACATGCTATCAGACAGGTCAGGTTAGCTTGCCATTCGTCTTTCAGTCACAGCTATAGTCAGCCTACATCTGTTTTTCCTTTCCGACTGCTCTTTCAAAACACAGAGTTTGTTATCTTGCAAACGAGAGACGTTAGTAACAAATGGTGAGAAGGTAAAACTTTAATGATCCCTATAGGGAGATCCAGTAATTGAATAAACATACAACCAACAACTATTTTCATAATTTATTAATTGGACAATTATTTTCTAGATTAATTGTTTTTTCTATTTAATGTCCATAAATAGTGAAAAAAAAAACATTATAACTTCCCAGCGCCTGAGGTAACAAGTGCTTGTTTTATTACTGCAGTATGTTCACTTTGCTATCATATAAAAGCCACCCTCCAACTAAACAGAAAAGCAGCAAATTCGCACATTTGAAAAGCTGTAACCAGAAACATTTGAATTGATTATCTAAATAGTTTGCAATTCATATTCTGTCCAATTATTTCAGCTCTGTCAACTCGAACACATATGACTCAAACTATGAAAAGGTCATACACATAACAGAGGAAATAATGCTGAAAAACCACAAAACAGAAAACAGAAATTAACCAAAACATGAACATACCAAAAGCGAATGTGTGAAATGTGAAATATCCAAAAGGAATGGCACAAACTCTACTAACAAAAGATGATGTGTCACCGTGTTCTCTTTGTGTACCTCCACTTTCTGTAGCTAAAAAATAAATTTATGAAGAAGATTCCCAGAGATGCAGAGGCATCCAACGTCTTGGTTGGAGAAGTGGATTTCCTCAACAAACCCTTTGTAGCCTTTGTCCGCCTGGCCCAGGCTACAACACTAGGAGGTCTGACTGAGGTCCCTGTTCCCACCAGGTGAAATGATCTTCAATGTTTTTCGCTTCATCATCCTCACTCAACAAAGCCCCTTTCGCACTCACTCCACATACCTCACATTTGTCTTATCACTGTACAGATTCCTGTTTATTCTTTTGGGACCTCAAGGAAAGGCCAAGTCCTATAATGAGATCGGCCGAGCCATAGCAACCTTAATGGTGGATGATGTAAGTGTCTGTCATTGTGTTTTTAAAATGTTTCTGTGACATGCCTCCTTTATTAGACACAGTCTCAGTAAACATGT
>NW_023339718.1:24374033-24383105 GCF_004916995.1 Morone saxatilis
GACCCACTGGGATACCCTGCTATTGTTTTTTAATTACATCTGGAAGTGATGCTGATTGTTAAGCATCAGTTAGAAGGGTTTCTATTGGGATAATGAGTCACCCATGGTTTGCTAATGTGAGTGTTATTCTTGCTCCCGAATGCAATTTTAGTTGTTTTAATTGCTTCCTATATAACTAAGCACAAAGCCAAACGTGCTTTTTTAATAGCAGATGCCAGCAGCGTAAGAAATAATAGGATGTTATTTTAAATTGAACTTGCTTAAGTCTGGGCAAGAGCCACAGAAATAGTATGTTCCCCAGCCATAATCAAACATTGACAGTAAGGTTGGTGGTTAGTAAACTTAAATTGGCCTCCATTATAATTTAGCAATTTAATAGGAAATAAATCTTCCCTTTTACTTCCCAGCAGCACCCCACCTTAGGTAGTTCAGATTCAAGAGCACAACATTTTCATAATGATGTTGCACAGTATAATAATGATGTTGTAAACTGTTCATTCTGTTTTTAAAATAATATTACAAAGATTTAGTTGGATATACTCAAACTGCATGTAGCCCCTATGGACAACTACAGATTTATTTTTATTGTGACACAGTAGATACATATTAGCTGCACAGCTCTAGGGATGGCAGTGTGGGTCTCTTGGTTGGTCCGCTACTTTGGACCAGACTTAAATATTTCACAGCTATTGCCATAAAATCTTGTACAGATATCCATGGTGCCCAGAGGGGGAATCCTAATGACATTGGTGATTCCCTGACCTTACATCCAGCGCCACCAGCAAATGACAGTTGTGGTTTTGAGTGTCTCCACAACTATTGACATTAATTTCCTCTTCTGAATTAATTTTAATGACTTTAGTACTTTGGTTATTCCTTTCCATAAAGCGCCATCATCAGGTCAAAATGTTAATTTGTAATTTAATTTCTGTAATTTTAATTTACCTGCTAAAGACGTTAGCAATTGTATTTTCATCGTGTTAGCATTTAACTCAAGTACAGCTTCACAGAGCTGCTAGCATGGCTATACTGACTCTCATTAGTTGTTTTAGAAGGCCTGTATAAAGGTTAATTAATTTTCCCAACGAAATGTAAGTTGTAACCCCTTCACACTACACACACATATAACATATATACACAAATAGTTAAATAAGAATAGAATAAAATAAAAATAAAATATAAACAGCACAGTTACTTACATACATATATAGGCTACCTATACACATACAGTATACTCTAGAAAGTATGTACAGTATGTGCAATATCAGTGTAAAGTCAATCTAGAAACATGGCAGCATAGAGCATTACGCTCTTACTTGATATTGGTCTCAATCAATCATCAAACAATCATTAAATGTTTTGAACTGGTTGCATGGGAGGAAGAAAATCAATGAAGGTACCACATGCCACTCTTGGGGGAAAAAACAGTTTGTCTTCCCCCGGTTGCAGATACATGCTGCTTTTAATTTTTAAAAGTTTCACTCTGATATTCAGTTTGTGATGTTTATTTGGTTTACAAACCAAATTACCTGCAGCCTGTGCAGTGATCATTTATAAAACTAGAAATTACTGTGTATTAGAATCAACACTTAGATTTTTCTTCTATATATCATACTCCTGTGTACTTGACTCGCATGGTTTCTAGGCCATGATTAGTAACTGACTGACAGTTGTTTTTGAATGTAATCCAACTGGGATCAAAACATCAATATAGCTTCCACTATCTATATTTAATAAGCCACCAGGGGCCATCAGAAAGGAAGGAAATTCTAAGTCAAATCCCAGTTGTTAAAGCAATGCATACTGATCACTATCATCAAGATATAAGCCAAGTGATGTAGTGAAATCCTCGTCCTTTATCTCTCTCCCCCTCCCCAGCTCTTCAGTGATGTAGCCTACAAGGCCAGAGATCGGGAGGACCTCATCGCAGGCATAGATGAGTTTTTGGATGAGGTGATAGTGCTTCCACCTGGAGAATGGGATCCCAAAATCCGCATTGAGCCACCCAAGAAAGTCACCTCGGCTGACAAAAGGTTGGTGTTTTACCATCCACCTTAGTAACGCTCATTAAGTGCTCAGCTTCTTTGTCTGTGGCACAATGAGCAATATACTTACAACAATTGTATGAAGTTAGAACTTCACCAAAATCACTTGTTGCAGCAAAATAAATGAAACCCTGAGGTTAGAGCTTTGTGCAGGTCGCAGTAAAGCCTCCATGTCAGAAAACACTGGCTAAAGCTTGCAGTGACGAAACAGCCCATAACCATCATGGAGTTGCACTTTAATAAACATAAATGAATGAACTGATACACCCCATACAATATGTACTCCCATATGTATCTTTCTCGCAGGAAATCAGTGTTTTCCTTAAACGAGCTGGGACAGATGAACGGTACAGCTGGAGGAGGAGGAGGCCTGGCTCAGGACGAGGAGATGCCAGAGCAACATGAGCTCGGAGAAGAGCTGGCATTCACTGGACGGTAGGTAGTCCAGGCCACGTGGCAGACTGCTGAGAGCTTTGGATCACACTTAACCTGTCTCTGGCATGTGGGAAGGCAATTTGAATCTGAATTAATCAAAATTTGGCGAAGCGGTACAATTATTTTGGTACAAATTCAACTCCCCAAAAGATGCAGATGCTTCCTAATGAGCCCTTTAGCTGAGGATACAAAGATTAATCTGGTCAAATTGGCAGTGTTGGCTTGCCAGTTTGTGCTGGGCCTAAAACAACAGGACCAATAAAACCTAATGTTCCACCCCTTGTTTTGTTAAACAGCAAGAAATGTAGTATAAAATAAGATTTAAAGGACCAGTGTGTAGGATTTAGTGGTATCTAGTGGTGAAGTTGCAGATTTCAGCCAACTAAATACCAAACCATTTCCAAGTTTGTCTGTCTCCATAGAAGAAGACATATATATAGTATATAGATAAAAACTTTATTCTAAGGTAACGAAAACACATCAACAAATCTTATTTTCAATAGTCTCCTAAATGTTACATACTGGACCTTCAAAATGTGACTGGTTCAACTTGAATTGTGGAAATGAAAACAATATATATCAATCTTGAAAGTCTAGGTGTCAACATTGAGCAAAGTCTGTTTCATTTTTAAAAAGTCACACATGCACACTCATGCAGATGAATCTTTTAAAAACTGTAAAAAAGAGACACACACTGACCTCTCCCTACATGTGTTTCTGTATGACATCAAATCACTGTATCCCTTCCAATCATTTCCTGCTTTAGAGAAAGTAGTATGTTTTGAGCTGAGAAGTGGATTGTGTGAAGAATTCTAACTCCTCTGTCTGTCTGTGTACAATAGCTTCTGTGGTGGTCTGTACCTGGACATAAAGCGGAAATTGCCTTGGATACCTAGTGATATTTATGAGGGTTTCCACATTCAGTCTATCTCCGCTGTGCTCTTCATCTACTTGGGCTGCATTACCAATGCCATTACCTTCGGAGGCCTGCTGGGAGATGCTACAGACAACTACCAGGTAAAACAGAGTTCAAAAACTCAGGAAACAGAACAAGTCCATTTATCGCAGTCAATTTTAGTAAACTTGGTGTATCAACTAGATAGGCACTTTTAACAGAGATGGTTCTATGTGTGCTGCCAGGCTGTGTATCTCTAGCTTTACACCATGGCAGATGTACTGCGGTATTGTCAGGTACTGAAAAAAACATGACTGAACTCTTAATTCTGCCTTTCCAGTTATCACTACCCCCCCCCCCTTCCTGTCTATCTTCAGCTGCCCTATCTAATAAAGGGAAAAAGCCCCCCAAAATATTTTCAAAAGATAACAAAATCCTGCAAAAACTGAATAGTAATTTTGGAAAATCGGGATATTCTGTGCCAGAGCATGCCTAGATTATTAATGCTGCCGGGTCACATCCCATTTAACATGGCTTGGAAGTCTACAGTAAACCAATTATAAACACAAGCAAGTAGCAGCAGTAGATCAAAATCAGCTGGTGTCAGCCCAGGAAGTTCAAGTGTAATTTGTGTGTCATATTTATCAGGTTAGATAAGATATATTTACAGTCTTTGCAGCTAGTTTGTCATAAATGTCATGCTGTTTTCCTGTTTTTAATTTTGTTTGTCCTGAATTGAATAACATCTGCTTCAACATGTCAATCATCCGAATGTCTTTGCATATTACAACAACTGAGAAAAAACTACAAGACATCCTCGTTAATTTAATTTTACTGCTCAGTGATGTCATTGACTCTCCAATGTGAACTTCTCCTTGCCAGAGAGCGTCCAGCTTCATAAATAAGTGTCAGGGTTCACCTCACTGTAAGCTCTATGAGTATTTTTAGTTCACTGTGGTTTTAAATCAGGTCTCCTTAGTTCTATTTGTGTTCACAGGCATCAATACCTGTGCACCAACACAAACATACACACACTCATACACACAGATGCACACAGGAATCATTTCAGATAAGTGCTGTGACTGGCACTCATTCACCCTTCCCTGTCAAGTTGAAATACAACATCTTGACCCTTTGTTTTATTGTCTAATGCACTCACACACAGCAACCCACCAACACACACACTTCCAACTTGCTCTGGGAGTCTTATTCCACAATTACTCCTGTCTTTCTCCTCCCCCCTCTTTCAACAGGGTGTGATGGAGAGCTTCCTGGGTACAGCTCTGGCTGGCTCTGTCTTCTGTCTCTTCAGCGGTCAGCCCCTCATCATCCTCAGCTCCACTGGACCCATCCTCATCTTTGAAAAACTCCTGTTTGAATTCAGCAAGTGAGCTTCTTTAGAGCCACGTGATCTTGCAGTAGACAGATTGCAGTGTGAATACTGCAGACACCCTCTTTAATGTCAATTAGAGGATTATTTGATACTCCCATTTAAAGAGAGACAACTGAATCTCCAGCTCTACAGTGTATGATCCATCTTCATGATTCTGTGCATGATTTGCGTTCAACTCTAGTGAGTGAAGATATTTGTTAAAATGCTACTCATGTAGCAGCTATCAAAGTCTATTACACCCCAGTTTTTCTAGCTTTTATTCCCTTCTGGCTTGAATGCCAGGGGAACAGAAGGGTTTGCTGGCTACTTTATTCAGATGAAAGTGGAAAAAAGTGTTGTAATCTTTAGTCAAATACAAATAACAAAGAAGAAATTTCTACCTGTAATGACAAAGTACCTGCCAAACTGCTGTGTAATAAAACTCTGATAAATGCAAAAGCAGATCCCACTGTTCTGGTAGTATAAAAACATTTTGCTATCCTCAAATGTGTTTTTTATATCGCAAAAATTTCGCCTTGTTTACAGTGTCACAATATATCGCAGTATATTCAATCGCAACACCTGTATTGTGATACGTATTGTATATCACTTCATAAATACAGATGGTATGTTTTCAGAAGTGAAGCGTTGGATATGTTTGTGTTGGTTTTATATATGAATGCCCTTCATAATGCATCCATTATCCTCACTCCCAAAGAAACAACGACATAGATTACATGGAGCTGCGTCTGTGGATCGGCATGCACTCCTGCCTGCAGTGTTTCATCCTGGTAGCTACAGACGCCAGCTACATCATCAAGTACATGACGCGCTTCACTGAGGAGGGTTTCTCCAGCCTCATCTCTTTCATCTTCATCTCCGACGCCATCAAGAAGATGGTGGGCTCCTTCAAATATTACCCCATCGACACGGACTTCAAGCCCGACTACATCACCACCTACAAGTGCGAATGCCTGGCCCCAGACCCGAGTGAGTTCACCCCTTGCTCAGGGAGATACAGGGGCGTTGTCAGTGTAGCCAAAAGTGGCTCTTTTGGGGTTCAGTAGACTGAATCACCGGGCAGGTTGTAGACATTATAACCACCGTTGTTCAGTTTATAAAACACTTTAATGTCGAGAACATTTCTTCCACTCTTAATGACATCAGAGTTACTGCTATTGTACTTAAAGGTCCAGTGTGTAACATTTTATAGGATCTGTTGGCAGAAATGGAATTTAATATTCTGTTTTCATTTCACTGAAAATACGAATCGTATTTTTGTTACCTTAGAATCAGCCATTTTTATTTACAGAGGGAGCGGGTCCTCTTCTACGCAGTCCACCATGTTGAACTGCCATGTTTCTACAGTAACCCAGAACGGACAAACCAAACACTGGCTCCAGATAGCATTTTGTGCGAGTTTGCAGCCACCATAGTTTCTCCCATAAGCATGGAAGGCTGAGCTGTATGCAAATGATTGCAATCTGCAACTTAACCACCAGATGGCACTAAATTACACACTGGTCCTTTAGTTTTTACATTCTTTACGATTACACATTTAAATCAAACGGCCAATTCTATGCTATGAATTAGATTTTTGAAGAGTAGTAAAAATTAATGGATATTGGTGTCAATCTAAAGATTCCACCTAAGCTGTTGATGGAATAAACCTGGAAAACCACAGATTGGAATGAAATGCTCTCCAACACAGTAGTAAGTCCCCCTTCCAGGGGAAGCTGGACCCTTCAGTGTTAGTTCGTAAGTCATATGGTGTGTCTTCTTGCCATTTTAGGTTGCCAATATGCAACATTAGGTCACTTCAGGTTAAAATGTTAATTCATTGATTTTTCTAGAAGTGTGATTGAGTTTTTGCTTTTATTTTAGTGTTTCACAATTCCTTAGTTTGTCAACCAGAGATCACTCTATTCAGTACATGCATTCACAATTCCTTAATAAACAAATAAAAATGCTCCTATGTATGTCAAATATCAGCAATGATGATTACCAACTTTAAACTGATCTGTTTACTACTTTTGAAAGTGTCGGTGATTTGCTGTAATTCCTGTAGACATTGATTTCTGTAACTGATTTGTCTCCTGTTTGCTTTCGCCATGCACAAACAATTCATTTTGGCTGCCGTCTCTTGCAAGTGAGTACCTCTTTTGTTAGTCTGCATGGGCCTCGGAGTGCTCTCTGCAATGTCCAGCAGCTGGATTCTCATTATGTTTTGCATTTCTTTTTCTTTCCCTTCTGTTTTCCTCCATACCCCCCTCTTCATTTTCTGTCTCATTACCTCCCTGTCTCTGTCTGTCTCTCTCCCATTCATACACAGTGGCTGCAATGATCTTCAATGGTTTAGTTCCAATGCCAGATAACAGCTCTAGTGTCTCTGGGGTAAGTGCTTGTTTTCATTCAATATTCATTTTTTGCCTCTATTGTGGTGCATTGTATTTTAAGCTGAATGTTTTAAGGGTCGGTAACATTTCAGCTCTTCCCAGCAAAAATAACAGGGGGGGATTAAAAGCCCAATGACAACATTGGTAGAAAAGAGCAAAATGGTTTGTTTACAGCCAACCCAGGTATCATCTCTGTCTGACAAGGAAGTCGCTTTGCTCTCCTCTTTCTCTCCTTTGTTTGTTCTTCACCATCTATCCCATCATCCTCTCTCACTCTCCTCCGTGGATTATAACTTCACATCCGTACCGGCAATTTTCACTCTGTCTGTGTTTACATTTTCCTCTACGTCTTCGTCAAAACACTTCATCTCTTCATCCTCTCCTGTCTCCCCACCACTGCCACCCACAATCCCAGTTGAATGTGACAGCTCTGGACTGGAGCCAGCTGAGCAAGAAGGAGTGTGTAAAGTATGGAGGCTCTCTGGTGGGAAAGTCCTGCAAGTACGTCCCCGATCTGGCCCTCATGTCTTTCATCCTCTTCTTCGGCACCTACTCCATGACCGTCTCCCTCAAGAAGTTCAAGTTCAGCCGCTACTTCCCCACTAAGGTGAGAGATCTATCTATGTGTGTTTTTAAATTAAGAAAATAAAGTTACAAAATACTTTGCAGAATAAGTTAAAATCCAGTAAGAAGTTAATCATCCCCTCCAGACATATATTAAGACGTACATACAAATAGTCTGCTTGGATTTGTCTGTGGACAAAATTGTTGGTACCCTTCCGTTAAAGACACAAAAACCCACAATGGTCACTGAAGTAACTTGAAACTGACAAAAGTAATAATAAATAAAATGTACTGAAATGTAACTTAATGAAAATCAGACATTGCTTTTGAATTGTGGTTCAACAATCATTTTAAAAAACAAACTAATAAAACTGGCCTGGACAAAAATGACGGTACCCATAGAAAAGATTGAAAATAATTTGACCATAGGGACATGTTAAACTAAGGTGTGTCCTGTAATTAGCATCACAGGTGTCTTCAAACTTGTAATCAGTCAGTCTGCCTATTTAAAGGGTGAAACGTAGTCACTGTGCTGATAGGTATTATGGTGTGTACCACACTGAACATGGACCACAGAAAGCTAAGGAGAGAGTTGTCTCAGGAGATTAGAAAGAAAATTATAGACAAGCATGTTAAAGGTAAAGGCTATAAGACCATCTCCAAGCAGGCTTGATGTTCCTGTGACTACAGTTGCACATATTATCACGAAGTTTAAGGTCCACTGGACTGTAGCCAACCTCCCTGGACGTGGCCGCAAGAGGAAAATTGATGACAAATTAAAGAGATGGATAATACGAATAGTAACCAAAGAGCCCAGAACAACTTCAAAAGAGATTAGAGGTGAACTCCAAGGTCAAGGTACATCAGTGTCAGATCGCACCATCTGTCGCTGTTTGAGCCAAAGTGGACTGAATGGAAGACGACCGAGGAGGACACCACTGCATCATAAAAAAGCAAGACTGGAATTTGCCAAAATGCATATTGACAAGCCACAAAGCTTCTGGGAGAATATCCTTTGGACAGATGAGACAAAACTGGAGCTTTTTGGCAAGTCACATCAGCTCTATGTTCACAGACGCAAAAATGAAGCATACAAAGAAAAGAACACTGTACCTACTGTGAAACATGGAGGAGGCTCGGTTATGTTTTGGGGCTGCTTTGCCGCATCTGGCACAGGGTGTCTTGAATCTGTGCAGGGTACAATGAAATCTCAAGACTATCAAGGCATTCTGGAGCGAAATGTGCTGCCCAGTGTCAAAAAGCTTGGTCTCAGTCGCAGGTCATGAGTCCTCCAACAGGATAATGACCCAAAGCACAGCTAAAAACAGCTAAAAACAATGATTTAAAATGATTCTGTTGAACCAC
>NW_023339718.1:24383205-24394322 GCF_004916995.1 Morone saxatilis
GATTTTTATTTATTATTACTTTTGTCAGTTTCAAGTTATTTCAGTGACCATTGTGGGTTTTTCTTTCTTTAACAGAAGGGTACCAACAATTTTGTCCATGTGTGTGTATACATATATAAAAGTCCATTCTCCGTGTATGTGGCTTCAAGTTTCTACATCACACTGTACAAGTTGCATACTGGACCAGGTCAGTGTACAGGTGTCCCAGGTTAGACTTGACTAATTTCAACCACCTTTTTTTGATCATTAGCATAATTAATGCAAATTGTTTTGTGAGGCTGCCTGTTCTGCTCCATTTGTGGGCAAGTTTTATGTAGGTCCTGCTGTCTTAAATCAGCAGACGAAAACATAACAAAGTTAGTGGTGATATTAGGGGACCCCAAACAATTATAAAATATTACTACTGCTGCCAATGATGTGCCATTAGAGCTGTGTCGTACTGTGACAGAAATAAATAGCAAATGGTTTGACATGAAGTTAAATGCCAAAAGAAATCTTGCTAAAGCAAAGCAGCCCGTAGATAGAAAGTCAAGGTGTCGTGACAGTCACAGAAATAAACAAGAGAATATTATGCAGCAGATGTTACACTGGCAGTTGTTATACTGCAGGATGTTCCCTGCATGAACACCCTGAGGCAGCTGTCAGGCCCAAAGAATTTTTCAAACCAGTATTGTGATGCCAAATTATGCCCAAAAAGAAAGAATTGTTTATATCCAATTTTTTCAGTACATTGGCATGCCATGATGATGATGATAATATGATCAACAGTATATTAATGTTGCATGTTTATTTATGTATTTTTATTTTTGTTGACTTTATTAACAAGTGGTTCTTGTATGAGACTCACTGTGTGGATCCTTCAGGTAAAAAAAAACATTTCCTTCCTCATAAATCATTTGCAAAGGCCTTATTTTTATCTTTTATTCTTTACATCAAAGATATATAATAAGAACTGGATACCGAACTCCAAGATGGCGCCTATTCATTCCAATGAAAATTGCTTGGCGCATACACCAAAAAAGTTTTCTTGCTACTACGTTTACTTCCTGGGTATGTGGCCCACAGAAAATATGCAACGTAGTGTTTCTCTTCTTGTCCTGCCTGTGAGTTCCCGCTCAGCCTATAGACTTTACATAGTGATGGCATCACAGATTTTTCTCAGCTCAAGGTAAGTTTTACAAATAGAAAACCTCAATGGATCAAAAACACAAGTTAGTCAGTAAAGAGTCATAATTGACCTTGTTTGCCGTTCAAGTTGTCCTGTCAACAGTTTTGCAGACATCTCTTTTATAATGGTAGTCTATGGGGAAAATTCAATTCAATTTTATTTGTATAGCGCCAATTTATAACAAATGTTATCTCAGGACACTTTTCAAATAGAGCAGGTCTAGAACGAACTCCTTATAACATTGCTCTTTAGGCCGCAGGGGAATGTTTTCACTGCAGTACCGTAAGTGGACACTGGGCAAAACTGGAAGCAAAGGCTGAGTGGTGCTGCCCTATATAATTCTACAGTATATCTATGGTTTGCATTCATGTTTACAGGGTGCCCTGGTAGAGCCTGGTAGACCCCCCCAACCCCTAACGCTGATGACTGTAGTGTAAACAAAACGATGTCTACCAAGCAGATTTGTCAGGCTTTGTCAGGCACATGGCACACTTATTGTAACTTTTGATAACCATTGTGCTGTTAAGTGATCGGTTGTTGATTGTATACACTATTGCTCACATCTGTCCTGCGTCTACACTGTAACTGGTAGTGGATAGTCAAACTGACAAAAAAGCAGATCCTTTCTTTTTCCAGACACAGGGAGGATGCTATTTAGACTCAAGTGAAGCCAGGCACAGCTCAGCTTTTTCACTGTTTATGCCTCCTATCTGACCTGCTCTGTGCTTTCTCTTCTGGAAAGAAATGTTTATTTCTCTCATTTGAACTGTTTTGTTTCTCTCTGTCTCTGGCACCAGTTGAGGAAACTCATCAGTGACTTCTCTATCTTCATGTCCATCATGACGTTTGTGGGGCTAGATATGCTGTTGGGACTCAAAACTCCAAAGCTAATCGTCCCCACAGAGTTTAAGGTACAACAGTTATTTTTCTTTTTTAGAAATATGATAACTGTAATATAAAACTAGCTGATCTCTAGTTTTTGACAGGATGATTGACAGAACTGATAAATAAGCTTTTGTTTTGGTTGACAAACGAATGCTTTCACGATTAAAGGAATGTTTTCAAATTTTGCAAAATACGCTTATTTGCTTTCTTTTCAAGAGTTGAGATGAGAAGATCAGTACCACTCTCATGTCTGTCCATTAAATATCAAGCTGGAAACAGAAGATGGTTAGCTTAGCTTATCCTAGCATAGCACAAACAGAAAACAGGGAAACAGCTAGCCTCACTCTTTTTGAAAGTAAAATAACCTGCTGACCAGCCCCTCTAAATCTCCAGCTTGTGATTTGTGGTTGGTTAGGAGTAGTCACTTCCTGGACTCCTGTAGTCACTGTGAGGTTGCCTGCCAACCGGCATATTTGTAAATGGGGCAGGCAAAACATTAGAGATACCTCTCAGTATAATGCAGTCCATTTCAGCACTACTGCAAACTCCAACCTCAATGACACTCTCTGAGTGTCAATCAAAATTGAATGTCAGTATCTTTGTAGGATTTATGGCTGGGCTGTTTGTATTAAATTGCATTAGATTTTATAGATGTACCTAATAAAGTGGCCTGGCTGCAGCTGTCCCCCCTCCTTACTGTCCTGTAGCATCATACTAAATGGACAGATATGTGAGTGGTATCGATCTTCTCATCTAACTCTCTGCAAGGAAGCAAATAAGAGTATTTCTCAAAATGTCAACCGATCCAGATACTGGTTGAAAATGTCTTGTATTGATCTTATTCTTTATAAAATGTCCATGCACCATTATGTAAATGAACTGCTTGTGGAAATAAAGTCTCCCACTCCCAATTTCCCACCAGCCAACTCGACCGGGTCGTGGCTGGCTGGTGATGCCATTTGGTAAGAACCCGTGGTGGGTTTATTTGGCCAGCTTCGTCCCTGCCCTCCTCGTCACTATCCTCATCTTCATGGACCAGCAGATCAGTGCAGTCATTGTTAACCGCAAGGAGAACAAACTTAAGGTATGTGTGCTACTGCTATACATTGCTTACAATTATAATAATTACTGATAATAAATTTAAAAAAAATTCAAAAAGCTCTAATTAAAAAAGTCCTAATTAGACATCAAATTCACATTTGAGTTCCCTTTTGTTGTATTTATGGATGATAGAGATCTTTCATAATTCTAAAATTATATCATTGCATGTTGTTACCCCTGATAAATTGCATGTATTCCATTTATAAATCATATTTATTTTTTAAGAAAAATATAACAAAACAAGGCCTATCATCCCAGCCTGATGAGGTCTATAAAAATGATCTGTGTCTGGTTTCCCTGGCAGAAAGGCTGTGGCTATCATCTGGATCTGTTGTGGGTGGGCGTCCTAATGGCTGTCTGCTCTTTCATGGGCCTGCCCTGGTACGTCGCTGCCACTGTCATCTCCATTGCCCACATCGACTCTCTGAAAATGGAGAGTGAGTCGAGCGCTCCCGGAGAACAACCTCAGTTCCTCGGGGTCAGGTTGGTCACAGTACAAAAAACACAGACCACAGGAATAAAAAGAAAATTGTAACTTAATCCTTAATCTTCAGGCTGCCACTGGCAATATCACAGTATGAGAGCAACACCTTGCTAAGTCCTTTGTATTAGAAATAGAGAGAAGCCTTGTGAACTTGACTTGACATACTCTTATGTACATGTAATCAATGTCCAATATACAGAGAACAAAGAATGACAGGCATTTTGGTGTTTGCACTCACCGGAGTCTCCATCTTCCTCGCTCCAGTACTTAAGGTATGAAGTACACGGTGGATGAATCACAGCGTTTGTTGTCTTTTTGTCCAGCATGAACAATACCTGTCTTTGTTCTGTGTTTCCTTTTGCTTGTAATCATGGTTGTAATGGAAGGCAAAGCCATCTAAATTCAGTTCACTCATCAGTTGGAACTGACAGGATTAAAACCTGAATAAATGCTTTCCTGACAATATAACAGATTTATTATATTAACAGATATTAGTGGTCAGTTTTAAAAAAACATTTTTCTTCTTGTGGTCAAGTTGATCATCTATGTTACTATTTTCACTACATCCCCACAGAACCCCAAGAGAAAGTGTTCAATATTATAAATAAATTAGACATTGTGAAATAAAAAGGTAAGATATATATTGTAACCAACAAATTGTGAAAGAGATCATGTTTATTTTATTATAATCTTTTGAATTTGTGTGCCACCTGTTGTTTCGTGTCACATTTTATGACGGTCATGTTGTGTCTCATGCCCCTCTTAAAGGTCCAGTGTGTAACATTTAGGAGGATGTACTGGCAGAAATGGAATATAATATTCATAGGTACGAGTTTTGTGGCCGCCATAGTTTCTCCAACATGCTTGGAAGGCTGAGCTATATTTAGATAGTTGCAATCTGCAACTTCACCTCTTAATCCTACACACTGGTCTTTAAAGCATTAAAAAGTTGCTAACAAATGTAACCAATTAGCTCCAGTTAGCTAAAGCAACCACAATGGCATAGTGAGTATGAATTAAGCAAGTAGGGACTGTAAATAAATACACTACACAAACTCAGTAATTGGCCTCTTCAGTTACCTACCGCCTTCTTTTATTGAACTGCTAACGTCATCATGCACCAATCAAATGACACAAGCAGCAGAGGTCAACATACTAGTAAAAGAAAAATGTGATTTAATAGTTTGTTTTTTTGTGGCATATAAGTCAGTCCGATGTCTTCATATATGAATATTATTTCAGCCGTAATACCCCACCTAGCCCCTCCCTCCCTCCCTCCCTCCCACCACTGTTGGCTCCAGCTAACAGGGAGGTGCTGGCTAAATAAGGCAGCATTTTGAAATAAAATGTGATAAAAAATAATAGTGTCATTAAGAAAAAGGCATTATGATGAAAACTGACCTTTGAAAAAGAACATTTCGAAATAAAGATTTCTATGACAAAAAGAATGAATGATAGTAACGTTTACTATAATTGAGGTGAGTTTGAATTATTTCACAATGTATTTGTTCATTTATAAATGCTATACAATTTATCAACTGGATTATTTATATCATAATTTATTTGCTATTAGACACTCCATACATCACTGCCTATAGTGTTGGCAATCTAGAGGCTGTTTGGAAGTGCTTTACAATAACTGTACTGTTCTGTACTGTTCTGTACTGAAATAACTAATGTTTTCTCCCTGCTGCTTGTAGTTCATCCCCATGCCTGTGCTGTACGGTGTCTTCCTCTACATGGGCGTAGCTTCCCTCAGTGGAATCCAGGTACACTGTGTGCCAGCTGTTGATGTTGTTTATCATAATAAATTGAGTTATTGTGGCTGGATATCTTACTTATTGCATTTTTGACAGCCGGCGGGAAATGGCTTATTTAAAGCTGCCAAGCAAACAAACAAGGAGGCAGAAAGGCAGGCATGATCCGCAGTGTGCTCACAGACTGAAGAGACAACAGAATCATATGACAAAATAAAAGTCTGGGGGGATTTGTTAGCAGCTCCTAAATTTTGTAAAAGTGCAAATTGTGTGAAATGGAGAAACAAGATACCAAACTCTGGATATATAAACTGCACCTGTGGATGGCTGTGTGTCAGTGTATGTTTCTGATTGCCAGGTGTCTCATTATAATATCCAATATCGAGAGTAACAATTACAATCAGAGGCGCATTTAGATGAGTTGAAAAACCTATAGCTTTGGGGTCGATGAGTTTGTGCTAGAGCAGGTGCTCCTGAAAAGTAACTTTCCACCAACTCACTGCACAGGCAGACTGAGCTGTGACGCATACAAATCCACCCAAATAATTTGGGATTAATCATTCATATAGGTCTGCATGTAATTAACCTGTGCCACTCAGACCTTTTGCTCTTCTCTCCCATATCTCCCTCGCCCTCTACAGTTCTGGGACAGGATTAAGTTGTACATGATGCCATCCAAGCACCAGCCCGACTTCTCCTACCTGCGTCACGTTCCTCTGAGGAAGGTGCACCTGTTCACACTGGTCCAGATCATATGTCTGGCTGTGCTCTGGATCCTCAAATCCACCTTCTTGGCCATCATCTTCCCTGTTATGGTATGTGATAAAATACATTTGCAGCGCAGCTTTTGATGACTTGTTGTATTGTGGGTGTAATAAGAGAGGCTGCTATTTTGAACGCTTTTAACATGCATCTTGTGTGATCAGATAATTTTATATAATTTAGTAGCACAAGGCATGAAATCAAGGATTTTGCCAGGCATCCAGGATGCTTTGAAGATGCTCCAGTAATCATTCTTGCAGAGATCTAACCAGCATTTTTTCAATAAGATATCCATATCGAAATTGATTGTTAGGATGTTAGCAAATATAAAGAAACATGACAGAGGTTTAATGCCAACTTTAGTGTGTAAAATTGAGTGTTAATGTTAAGAGAGGAAGTTATCTGATTTCACTGTGTATACCAGTGATTCATGTCATTAACAAATGCTTAATCCTACTCAGACCATATGAGATGAATGTTAATGGGAGTTAAAACAAGGCCTGTGTATCACTGAAGCTCTGTGCCAAACCCTCAGATCCTGGGTCTGATGGTCGTCCGAAAGATGCTGGACATGGTCTTCTCCCAGCACGACCTGGCCTGGCTGGACGACCTCCTTCCTGAGAAAGAGAAGAAGAAGAAGGAAGATGCTAAGAAGAAGGGGAAGGAGAAGGATAAGAAGAAGTCCAAAGCAGACGACAGCGAGGAGGAGGTGAGAAACTCGAGCTTCTGCTGCCCCCTGCAGGAATGATGGGTCATGACACAAGTTTCTGATGATCTGTGTTTGTGCGTGTGTGTGTTTACTTGCAGGACAAGTCCCACCCCTACTCCAACCACTCACCCAGCTCTGAGTCAGACTTGGATCGCAGGTACTGTGTCCTCAAACTGCACATCCCCTACAAAGATCTCGTCTACCCTGATGTTGTACAGTCTGAGTGGGGAGCGTACTGCCAGGCTGCTGCCACACACAGTGCTCTTTAACAGACACGCTCATCCTCTATTACACAGACATAGATAGGTACCTATTGTGTATCCTATGTGCATGGGAATATTTTGATCATACACAATAAATGTATACAAATTAAAGGGTCAATTCAAAGAAATTACAAAAAGAAGCTATATTTTCCCCCTTATCTCTAGTGATACTTACTGAAACACTGAGATATTTTTATCAGTCAACCAGCTCATGTGGAATAAATGATATGAATGTAGAATATGTGTAGATATTTAACGTCTAGGCTCTGACTTCATCCCAAACACCAAGTAGGGAGTAGATGATGTTTTTTCCCCTGGGAGCCTGCATGTCGATACTGGGGTTGATGGGACAGCTTTCAGGTGAGCAGTGTGGCAGCAGGCATAGCAGTTAGAGAGTGAGCAGACAACTGAAGGTTTAAGAACACTGCCGTGACTAAAAGGATGCTTTAAATCACTGGTTCTGAACCTGGAGCTCCTGACCCTCAGTAGTTGTTCCCAAAGCTTCACAGAGGTTTGTGAGGTCTTCTTAATTTTAAGGGGTGTAAGCAAACATTAGGTACTGCATCTCAGATTTTAATTTATTTTTGTGAAGAAAACTAAATAAAATGATCATTATTATTATTTTTTCAAATTTAGATTATTATTTAAGAAGAATGCGAGATACATTCACAGAGCCTTCACTCTTCAGGCGGCCGCAGGGTGAACAGCTTCACCTCCACTGTAATGTAATGGTAGCAGCAGTCTATGAGACAGATATTAAAAACCTTTGCAACTAAATCTCAAACTTTCAGCATTGTTAGATACCATTACAGGTAAGTTGTAATATATTTTTGTAATTTGGGTGAATTGGCCCTTTAAAAATATGGCCCAAACTACATCTTTGTTGAATGGCTCATCAAAAGCCTCAAACAGAACAATTGCACACTAACTTGAACTGTCATGTCCTGTCATATACCGGGGTATACACAGTAGCATGAAAGTAGTCCATAAAAGCCCTTATTTAGTCGTGGGGCTGCGTTGCATTATAATTTAGTGCTTTTAATATAGTTTCCTGTTAAAAAAACAACCTATTAGCTCAGATGTGTACTGTGTTGTTTTCAACCAAATAATGTTTTGCTGTATTACATGCCCTCTAACAAGAAAATGCCCTTCTTTTTTATCCCTTCCTTTGTTCATTTTTAGATTTTCAGAATAAATGTAAATTATAACCATGGTCACTTTTGTGGGTGAACATGTGCATCCACATACAGATTATTCATACCTAACATTGTCCTCATAGTCCAGTTTCCTCATGTTTGGGCTCCTCTCCATGCACTTTAAGGCAATGCAGATGATTGTTATGTTATTAACTGTATAATCCTGCTGCTACTCTTCCTGTGTCATGTGCCAAGTGTCTCACAGTATGTGCATTGCGCTACCATTTGTACATACAACTCATTATATATATAAGCTATATTGTAATTCTTCATTGATGTGTGTTGTTAGATTTGAAATATTCTAAAAGGTAGTGACTGGCTGATGAGCTGAAATGCATGCTGTATAGTTTGCTTTGTGTCTCAAAGCCACTGGTCAGGATTTGTTAGAATAAATAATGTGAAATTAAAATAGATAATGTGTTTTCAATATTAAATCTGTTCTATATCTAGTGCATATAGAGGATTTATTGCAGGCCAGTTCATGTCCAACTGTATAATTATCCACATGCAACATGCATCATTGTTTTGGTTGTTTCTTTTTCCTCCATGTGCTGAGTCTCTTTAGTAAATCTGCGATGCTCACCCCTGCATGTGAACTGTGGCCTGACCCTGGCTTTTTGTTCTCTAAACTACCCTCACCTGGAGCCGCAGCAGTCTCAGCGGAAACGTTATCATTGCAAGTGCAGCTGATGAGGCTATTTCTGCTAACCTTCTCAATGTGCTAAGCATTTAACCACAAATACTTTGTTTGACTGTGTTTTTTTTCCTTTGTGGGAGATTAAGAATTTCAAAATTGCCCATCATGTCTGCATTGCTTTGAAAGAGGCATGGTTTGGAATGGACTTTTGATTCTTGATTAATGCCAACTGGGATGTTGCCAATTGTGAATGTAGCTCACGCAAATTACACTTTTTATTGAAAGCTTTATGCCTGCCTTAAATGCATTTCTATCACCAACCCTTCCAAACCCATTACTTGTTCAACAAATGACTGAATGCAAAACCTGATCTGGAAGCTCTTTTTTTACCAAACTCTACTGACTTAAAGAGTGCAAAAGGTGTAAGGTTGGTGGCTGATTTGCATTAGTATACATAAAAACTCTCATTGGATGTCAAAACAAAACTGTAGTTTAATTTGTGAACTATTAAAACCTGATATTTAGTTCAATTAAATGTAGTCATTAATGTAAAGCCAATACACTTTCACTTTCCTATTACCACTACTTAAGTTGCATTTAAACACACAGTTCATATGGCACTGAAATGCACTTCCTGCTCCACTAACATACTGTCAGACTAGTATAGAAATTGTGGCTGGGTCTTTGCTCTCCACTGGAGAAGTGTCTATCTTGGGGTGAAGGTTTTCAGGGCCACAACGAACCGATTCCCATGTTCATGGTATAAAACCTTTCCCAGCCTCAAAGTGCTCTCTCCCAGTCTTAGCCATTTGGCATTATGGCCACAGACAACCACTACAGTCCCTTCTCTCTTGCTCATCACTGACACGAGCTGCTGTAGTGTTTGGCTGGGGTCATGACGGGCCACATGGCTGGGCTCCTTCAACCCCCCCCTGGCCTCCTCCCTCAGCCCTCAGTGTTTTTGGCCGTGGGTGTGTATGGTAACTGGAGCTTGCCCTTCCTCAGCATCACCCTCCACCTGAAGATCTCCTGCCCGTCGTCTCCGGCCATGCCAATGGGGCGAGGGATGGCCTGCCCCGTGCCCCAGGTCAAGATCGAGATGGAGTCGGACTACGACTCGGACATCGACCACCACCGCCCTCGGGACATGAGCAGTGAGACCACGTTATAAGGCGGAGGCTCGACGTCTTACTGACAGGACATGACTATGTGTGGGCAAACTACTCGATGCAGCCAGTGCTGACCCACGGACAGTACAGGGTGGAACAGACAGACTGACACCTGTGAACAACTGACACCTTCACAGACTGGCTGAAATGGGACCGATCCAATCAGTGCCACTGGAGAAGCTTCTGCTTTAACACTGGTGCATTTTTGTCAGATATTGCTTTGAATTATATATTAAAAACTAAATTTATTTATTTACATGTATGATGTAAATAGCCATAATAAGAGAGGAAATATTTATCTGTATGTGCTGTATAGGATAATATATTTGATGTGAAAATATTTATCTTAATACATACTTACTATATACTGAAACTGTGCTAATTACTCCAAATCCAAACTAATCTTGAAATCAGTATAACGTCAGAACTTATTGTACAATAATTCCACATCAGCTGTGTGAATGTGAAAACAGGCACCGTGTTAGTAAGAAAACCATTTGCCATGAGGTTGTAAAGTCTACTGTACAAAGCCATGCCTTCTACTGTACGTTAGCCTTTGTATATTTGTGTTTTGGTGTTTGTTTGAATATGTGCCACTGATCCCAGAGAACCACTCTCCTTGCCCCGTTTCCCTCCACTTCAACACTCCATATTGGCACATTAACCTGGAACAAAAAGAAACAACCAAAAAGTCCTGATGTTCTGATGTTGCTGAAAGGGATAGATTTATTGTGCAAGCTGTATCGGACAGGTTTATATTTGTTTTTACTCGCAAAGACTCTGTATGAGAAAATAATTAACCTCCACCACAACACTACATGCATATGACAATAGCAAGAGATGCACACACAATGGATATTCATGAACTGACAGATATAATTTATGTAATTAAAATTCCATTATTCCAAATGATGTGGCCTGTCTTGTGTTGAACATCATGATATTTTTCTCCTGTATCTATAGCATAACTGAGATATCTGTGACTT
>NW_023339718.1:24394342-24418387 GCF_004916995.1 Morone saxatilis
CGAAAATGTGTATTCCATTCTTACTGATCCAGACAACAGTCAACATGGTTGGTCAATAGGAAGCCAGATTACAGTCAGCCAGTGGTTAATATCAGCAAAGCTGACATGGATTTGTGAGCAGACAGATATCAACCATCACTGACAGATAAACAACTGTGGGAAAAGATGCTGTACTGGATGTATTAACAGGGATGCACTGATCTGACACACTATAGCTTCTGTGGCCAAAACTGATCTTATAAAGTGGATCAGGTGTCTGCCAGATGTGACCGCTCCACGATGTCATTGTAAAATTAAAGGTGCCCTGTGGAGTTTGCTTGTAAACAAAAGCTATGTTCACATTTAGTTACGTTTAACGTTTCTTATGTTCAGTTTATTAAGCAGAATTTTTGAATATTTTAAATCCTGCATTCTTTAAATGGCTGCAAAATGTGAAGTGTACCTAATGGTAGTGCCACAAATTGTGATGTGATTGGTTTCACATGCTTGATTCCTATTTGTTTCCTGTGACAATGATTGTGTGTGTGTGCGTGAGCAAAAACAAAACAGGGACCTACTCGTACAAATAATGTTATGGTGCTACTAGTGGTCAAAAACTCCACAGGGTACCTTTAAGTATTCCCACTATATTCACTGACTGAATGCTACAGAAACCCCTGGCCTCATGTTAGCATCCCATCCCAATTCATTTCACAAAGAGAGACTTTAGAGCCTTTACAGACGGTACTCAGTATTAGAGGATAGCCTGACTTTGGATATTAGTAATGAAAGACACTGTCAGAGTGGTGTTTCCATCAGTTTTTAAACACACAGTACAATCATACTGTCTATTACAGAGGCTTCACCGGTGTGCGTTTATATTATTGGACTCACATTGAAGTCATAAATATACTGATCACATAATGGGACACCACTGCATGTCTGAAATTCAGAATTATAGTATCATTACATTATTATTAATAGTGCAAATAATAAAGATTCATCATTCCAATTTGGAATACATAATTATTGTTAATTCAATTAAATTGCTTTCTACAGTCTATTCAACCATATCACCTGACAAAATCTATATTGGAAGCACCTAAATCATCAAGTCGCAAATTTCAAATCCTACTCGCACACAGTGTCTTCATCACGTCAGCACACACGAAGCGTTGAGCGGTGCATCGGGGTGTTTGGTGAACCCGTCAGCAAAGCCCTCCCCTTCCACCAGCGTCGGCCTCTTGTTGCACATGGGGCACAGTTTGTTGCGTTCCAGCGAGGCTCTCATCCAGATGATGAGGTTCCAGCGCTGGCCGGAGGAGATGGGCAGGGCCCCGTGCATGTGCTGGCCCCGGTGGAGGAGGCCCTCGGTCACCCTGTGTTCAACCTCTGAACACTCCGTCTCACTTAAAGGCACCTGCAGGAGGCAACACATGGTTAAACATTGATATGATATCAACATCAAAGTCTTCTCACAATTCTAATTTATTTATAACATTAAGTGGTTTCTAGTTTCTAATCGGAGGCAATTACAGTATTTCTGTTTATATAGTTTATATCTGTCAGCTGGCTTTCTTATCTTAAAAATGAAGGACATTATTTGAACAACTACTATTATATATATGTAGTAACAGTAGTGATAACAGTAGCAGTAGATATTCACCTGTTTCATGTCACCAAAATAAAGGTTTCCCTCAGTGAAGTCCTTGCCCAGGGACACATTGAGGGTGACCTCTGCGTTGTCGTAGTGGTAGCTCAGGTCCAGGTCTTCATTCATGTCATATTTCACAACAAAGGCCTTGTGGCTGTCCAGACAGCGCCCCCCACAGTCCGGGTACAGCAGGGAGGTGAGCGGGTGCAGGTAGTGCTCACGGAGGGGGGTGATGAAGCCCTCGTCGAAGCCCAGCTCGTTCAGGAGGATCTGGAAGAAAATGGTGAATAAAAGGTGACGTAACACTGATGTTTATTTCCTGACCAATAGATATATAAGTCAGAGCTCCTTCGTGGCTTTTACATCTCCCTAATTTAAGGTTTCAGCTGAAGGGCTCCATCTTGGCTAACAACCATGAAGTGCAATGAATTTTTAAAGACATACAATGCATGTTGCTGTGAAATGACCCCTGGATTCTCATTAAAGTGCCTGCATGCACATGCCTGGAATACGCCTCTCATATGTCATGAGTGATGGGACTAAGGATCCAAATGTCATGGCACAATAAAGATGATTTATATATATGTATATATTAAATGCTTTCAGCCAGTAAGAGCGAATACATTACCCCATAATGGTTCATGGTGTTGGGTCTTCCTTTAGGGGCGGATGACTGCTCAAAGTGCTCCAGCTCCTCCACCAGCTCCTCACAGAAGCTCTTCTCAAACACTGGGAAGCGATACACCCTTACCGCTTCAACAGGGGGGTTGGGAGTTAATTAGAAGATGCTCCATGAAGCACTTTTACACATCAATATATTGTAAAAACGTGTGGAATGAAATCCAAGAATGGTTATCCATTACTTGTAAAACAAAAATCCAATTTGCAGCTGAGCTGTGTATTTTTTCATTATGTCAAAAAAAACAGGACGGCTGTTTATGTTCTTCTCTCTTTGTGTACAAAAGCTAATTTTCAAACACTGGAATTAAACACAGGCCCCTACTATTTTTTATTTATTGAAAGTGAAATGATGAGATTTTATTTGAACATAGAAAACCAAGCAATAAAGCTTAAAAAAAAACTTCTGGCTGTGAAGGGGAGGGGTACTCCAAGGGAGAACACAGGGCATAGAATGAATGTGTGTGTGTGTGTGTGTGTCACATGTTTGAAGAAGGGGGTAGGGCTAAGAGGTGTTATGTGTACGATTAATGACTGTGACGTGTCACAAATCTTGTACTGCATGTTTTGTGTGTGAAGGTATTAATGTTTAATGTTAGCCTGACACCGACCTAAGCTAGACTACTATCCTATATATCAAGGTATTATTACATTTGTTGGTAAGAGACTGTAAGAAAGCCTCATGGTGAAAGGGGAACCGCAAAAGCATGACATTAACTTTTATAAAAATAACTATTGTCATATCTGCTGAAACTACTTTCACTATATTCTGACAGTAGTACATGAGACAGACAATCTGTGTACAAATCAGGTTCCTCTGGCTCCTCCTAGTGCTCTTAATGGTATTTACAAGAATCCACCGCATCTGAATGCAAACAACCAATCAGAGTCGAGAAAGATAAGATACTCTTTGATTTCACCACAAACTTGGGCCACCGGTATGAAATGAAAGCACTTTCCAGCTCACCTGCCTCTTCCTGCAACAAGCCTGAGAGCCCGTCTCCACTGGCCCCCCGGCTGCGACAGTACTCAACAATCTGCTTGAACTTTGGCGCGAGGTAGGACTCCTGAGGAGAGGCGTCGTGTCTCAGCGATGTGTTATTGACACATTATTACTGACACTATCAGCAGTGGCGGACGCAGTAAATACCTGCAGGCGGTAGACGTGAGGATGGAGGGGATGGTACACGTCTTTAATAGCAGCAGCTCTCTCAGCGGACGTCACACCAAGACGCCTTCGCCTGTCCACTTCCTGTGAAATCTAAACAGAGAGGTTATACAATTACGTTAGGCTACTGCAGATGTTAAGGTGAGTTACCTCATAATCACACTCTCATAACACTCCCATATTATGAAACAAGATATTCATCATTAGGTTTCCTCTGCCATTTTGGCTCTATTCTCTACGGGGACGCCTCTTTCTCTGGAGGCCAACAGGAAGTTGTCCATGATGAAATCAACTAGACAGTAATTTTTATAAAAATTACTTTTTGTCATATTCACTAAAACGTTTGCTATATCGTGAGAGTAGTACATGAGAGATAATCTGTGAAAGAACTCAGGTTGCTCTGACTCCTAGTGCTGACCACCTGAGAATGACTCAACAATTAACTATCTTTCTTGGCTCTGATTGGTTGTTTTCATTCAGGCCCAGTGGATACTTGCAAATACCATTAGAAGCACTAGGAGGAGCCAGAGGAACTGGATTTTTTCAGATTATGTGTCTCGTGTGCTGCCATCAGGATATAGTGAAAGTTTCACCAAATTTAACTAAAAGTTTAAAAAAAAAGAAAGAAAATAAGTCACCTACTGCAGCTTTAATGGCAGACCAACCAAATGCACATATCTGGAATAGAGGTCAACTTTTATTTCTTGTTGGTTTTGTTGGTGATTAAACAAACACTCAGGCTTTCTTACCTTGTTGAGCACATCCTCAAACTGCTGCTCCGTCACACAGCCGAGCCTCCTGAGCAGCTGCGTAACGATAACGAACATACAACGAGTTTACAAAGCGGCCATGTCACTCCTAATAGTTTTTCTTTATTAAGTCTAACTCATATCTACTCACTGTCTGATAGTCCAGTCTGAACTGCTGCTCCGACACGAAGCGGACATGGAGCTTGTAGTCCTCCAGGAAAATGTTATCAGTTGTGAAACAGTCGCAGAAAAAAAAAAGAGGATTTCCGTCTTCCTCGTTTGACATTACTACTCGTTTAAAAGAAATGAGTTCAATAAAACACGCAGTGAAACGCAGTAACAGTTAATATCAGCCATTAACTGTCAATCTACACCGCTACCTCTTCGTTAGCAACAACAAACAAACATAACGCTTCCGGTTCGAAGTCTTCAAAATAAATCTCCACGAAACCTAAATTGACACCAATTTTTCAGAGAAAGTATCAACGTGGCCACAAAATCCAAATACATAATACATTTTCTAGCAGTGATTGGAAGGACAGACAGAAATGTAAAGTAAGGGGAATCTGGTCCATAGTCCTAAAAGTTATTTGCCAACCACCAATAAGAGACTGCCCTCCAGTGGCGTCAAAGTGTAACTAACTACGTGTTGTTTAATTAAATAAAAAACATTGAAAGTCTTTACCGGAAATGTTAAAATGCTGTCATGTCTGCCTCATTGACAGTATATATAGATATATATATCTATAGATTTGCCTGGACGTTGGGTGAAGTTGAAAAGTCTATAATTACTGCCTTTTATATTGTGTCATACTGTCTACTACACCTCTGTCTGTCTGTCTGTCTGTCTGTATCTGTAATAGCACAGACATTAACATAGTAGCATAGTACCATCTTAAGCATCTTAACAGTTCCTTTCCTGTGTCTCTTAATGTGTTTTTTGTAGTACTACTGTTAATTGTACTGACAAATTGGCCAATGTAGTTGCACACGGTGACCACTAGAGGCAGAAACGCATCATTATAAAGTAGCGTTGGACACTATAGTCACTGTATTCTGTCAAACTAAATGCATGTAGGTGGAAAAACATAAATGTAGTACAGCTGCTGTATTCCGTTACCAGGTAAAGTCTTGATATTTATAAAAAGTGTACAGTTGTAGTTACTCATTGTGACCACTTGAGGACTATGAACACTAAAGAGTGGAAGGAAAACCTTTATATGTTAAAAGGTATATATACTGTCAACAAGAAAAACACAGTACCATACTAAAGCTTCCGGTCGAGCCATTCAAAATAAATGTTTTAAACTAGACAAAGGACCTTTTTTCACAGCACTCATTTTGAATGAAATAATAGGGTAAACTCAGGCGTTAACAATGATACTAATTAAGGCTCTGTTCCATTTAGTGTAGCGGAACATTTCCAGTGAGCCAACATGCACAATAGCAGCACCTTTACTCTGTTTGACCTGAACGAAATGGACGATTAACTAACTTAGTATCACCTATTTACCCTACTATTTAATGTCCAAATGGCTGCTGTGAAAAGGGTCTATTGGCCTTTTATTTTTTAAAGCAGGACTGAGAGGAAGTACCGCTCGTTGTCAAGAAGGGGGCGCTAATACAAAAGAACTGGATACCAACCGCATGAAATACCAAAGTGGAAGAAGAGAAAGGAGACAAGCCCACGCTTTGTATCTTCGTCCTGTTGTGATGTTGTTGTGGATTATGTGTCTCCGTGCTAGCTGCTAGCTGCTGATATGCCGACTGAGGAGCAGCACATTAGCGTTTATTGAGCCGCTGTCCGTTGTGCTCATTCGTAAGGGGAAATGTTAAGCGTGGAGTCGCTGCAAGTGGCTGAGGAGGAGGTGGTTGAATCCAGCTCCAATAAACTCGGTGACATTTACAATTTCGTGGCTAAAGGCTGCTTTCCTCAGACGGTGAATCCTTTACGAAAGAAGAATCTCAAAAGATACGCCCAGAAGTTTATCATTGATGGTAAGGCTTTTTAAAAACGTGCATTTAAAGGGGACAACCACTCTAGCTCCAATAAACGTGTTGGCATCCGAACGTCCATTCGAAAAAAACATACAATTTAAAATGACCGAAAGTGTACATCTTGTGGGACATAACATAAGATATAATATGAATCAATAGAAGTCTGCAGAAAATTCGGCTCACTAACTGAGTGTTTAACTATAACCAGCACTGTGTTTTCAAGTGTATCTCAACTTCTGACACTGGCTTCAGGTGCTTGCTCATAAAGTTATAAAATGCCGTGTGCTTTGGATGAGTTACAGGAATAACACTCCTTTGTACTTCTTATCAAAGCTGACGTTGTCTGTAGGTGGTGTTAGGTAGATAGTGTTGGCTTAACTGAGGGGTGGACCTCAACTGCTTCCACCAGGGCCCCGTAACGTTTATGTGTTATCAACCCTTTACAGCAACAATAAATACCATTTTTATGAATGAAGTATGGTGTGCCGTTCTCTCTGTACGCCACACGTATTCAGCAACTTCTTATTCAGAATACCAAAAGTTGTGTCAAAGCATGCCCCCTTCCTCATCTATATCTTCATTTAAGAGGGCAAGCTGTACTATGTGGGACCCAAGAAGGAGGAGAAGAGGGAGGTGGTCATCGAGGCTGACAGGAAGAGGCAGATTTTTCTCGACTGCCACTTTAATGACATCGGCCATCACCTGGGCCAGAAGAAGACCGTCCAAAGGATCCAGAGCAAATACTACTGGCTGGGCATCATCAAGGACGTGGTGGATTGGGTACACGCATTTTAATGTGTGTTTTCTGTTCTCATCACTGGGACATAATGATAATACTGTCTAACCTTCATCATAACTGTTTGTTTCAGATAAAAGTGTGCGAGACCTGTCAGCTCACGGAGAGGAATAAAAACCTGGCAAGGATTGTTCGGCCTATAAAAGTGGATGCACCTTGGGATATTGTTGGGGTTGACATTATAGGTTCTTGCCTCAGTTAATGTCATCAATAATTTATTTTTCTGCTTTTTAATTTCCTTCCTCACTTTAAGAGCTGCTGTCTGTTTTTCTCTTGTGTCCTCCAGGACCTTTCCCAGAGACCCAGCAAGGCAATACCAGCGTTATAGTCCTCATTGATTACTTTAGTAAATGGCCAGAAGCTTTTCCGGTGCAGAAGACAGATGCCCTCTCTGTTGCGAGATGTATTTCCAGATGCATATACAGGTAAAAACATTTCACTAAATCTGAGTTTGAAACAAGGGGTTTATCAATATAATCTGTTGATTTGACAGATTATTTAGTGTTTTTGACTCTAAATAATTGAATTTAATTCATGCCACAATTTGCCTCCAAATGTTATTGAAAGACCACTATTGGGATGCTGGAATTTCATTCTGACCCATGTTAATACCCACAAAATGACAACATTTTAACCTGAAATTGAACTAATTCTGCTCTCTCTTTGATCAGATTTGGTGCTCCTAAAACAGTAGTGTGTACACAGAATACTGACTTCTGTGATGAGGTGAGATTTGAGTTGCAAAGTGTATTCAAATAAAGTATGAGAGATGGGATAGCACTGCTGTGGGTGAGTTTTATCAGTGCCGTACTGGTGTCTTACAGGTGACGAAGCTGCTGTGCAACAGATGGAGCATCGTGCAGAAGGTTTCTGCTCTGGGCCAACCTCAGCTCAACCCGCTCCACGACTGCACGAGTCCTTTACTGAAGGAAGCTGTGGTGCAGATGGTAACGGAGAAGCAGGCTGAATGGGACGACTTCCTGGACCCTGTGCTGTTTCTGTTCAGGACGTCCATGAGCCCTACGACCAAGTTCACCCCTTATTCCCTCATGTTCAACAGGAAAGCTAATTTACCAAATGAGGTCCGGACTCTGTCATTGTCAAGAAAATATTCTAACTGTGTAGTTTGTTTCTGCGTACTTATGTTCTTCCCTTCCCTCTAGACTACACTGAGCGTGCTGAATTATGACGACCAAGAGCAGGATATCTATTCCACAAAGGAGAAGGCCTCGACATATATGACCATAATGCAGGAGCAGCAGAACTCTGTGAAGCAGCTGGTAATTCACATTGTTTTATCTTGCACTGTCACAATGGGGGTTATTATAGGGGTACCTCTTGGAAGAAGTTTTTTTTTTTTTTTTTTTTAAGTTTATAACCTTTAAAAACTCTACTGTACATTCTCTACTGTTAAATGTAACGTTCAGTTATATGTAAAAGTCCCTCACTCAAGCTTTAAAGGCTCAAATTCATGTTGTTGTTGTTTTGTCAAATATGTTAACAAACAGTTGCCCATATACACATCAGGCAGAATTGGGGTCATATTTCTGGTCAACTGAATTTCCAATTTTCAGACCCATTTTAGCTCTGTTTTGGTCTCTGGCTCATTGGCTGGTGAATGCTACGCTATGTTCTCTGACTTACCGCTTGACTTTGTCTGTCTGTTACGTGCTGGAGAGGAGGTAAAGTTTTTTTGTCGAAACTGAAAACAGCTGATAGCTTGTGGGCCAGAAAACCACAACATCAAACTAAAAGAAGCTAAAAAACCTGTAGAACTGAGGGGGTTCTGCAGTGTTTGCTAATAATACTTTGTGGGTTCATCACTCTGAACGACACCTTTCACATTACACATAGTCATTTTATTCTTTGTCGATACAAATAAAATATTAAGTGCAGCTTTAAAAGTTTTTGTTAATTTACTGATTGACCATAGCTGACAGCGTCATTTGTGAATCAACCATAAAGGGCTATAATCGTTGAAAAGAATGAGTTAGCCTGAAATAGTATTGTCTCTGCAAAGCCTCTGAATTCTTGCTCCTGATTGGCCCAAACAGTGTCTGCCTCATGCCTGTTTCATGTTGCATTATGTATGTTTTTTATGTCCTCCAGACATAGTACATAATGTGTATCATAACCTGTCAGACATGATGTTGTCATGTTTTATGCACCATTCCCGTGAACGCATTGTGTTACATGAAACTTGATTCTTACACCACAGGTTCTTGTCACAGAAACTCTGTATTAATTATTTAAAGGCAGAGCGAGAGCAGCAGTGATTGATCGAGCTGGAAGGCGTATGAAGAGAGGCAGCGCCGTTAGCAAAAACAAAGCAGTGAATCAAAGAAATAAAACGTTATTTTCTGATTGTTTCACCGTGGTTACGTTCTAAAGCACAAACAAACACAGCCACACCTCCGCACAACCCTGTGGGAAGGAGCCACATTGCCAGATTTTGTGTGAATGCACCCGGAGCCACACAGGGCAGGGTCTCTGTTACATCCCTTCTGTTTTGTCTAAATGTGTGTGTTCCACTTCCAGGTGATAGCCAATATGAACGCAGCCTACAAACAAGAGAAGAAGAAGAACGCCAAACGGAGGTCACATAACATGCCCTCGATGACCTTCAAAAACGCAGATCCTCTGTTTGGTGAAGGAGACTCGCCCTCCCCGAAAAAACTGAAAGAGAGTTTATATTTGTCCTTTCCTGTTGAGACGGTGCTGGCCACCGAGCAGAGCAGCTCAGAGGACATAAAGACCGAGTTAGCGTTTCACTTAGCCGAGTCTGACGTCCACTGAGGAGGACCGTGTGAAAAGACTGCAGAGGAGACACATCAGTGGAGCTAAGCTAACTGAAGACTTGGACAGAAAAATAGGAAATCCAGACGTTGGTGAAAGGACCGTGATCAGCTGATGAGTTGAACGTGCTGCTAGTTGATGTCACACTTCCAAACAGCATCAAATGGCCAAAGAAATGGCAGTAAAAATCAAACCCACATGAATTGTTGAGCCTTTTCCCTACAAAAAAACATTGTTTCCCTTGAAAATGATGTTAACTTATTTGTTTTTCACTTTGTCGTACAATAGATTTTTAAGCTATAGTTTTAAATAAAGATATTGTTTCGTTTTTATATTCATTACATGATGGGAAGTGAGGTATTGCTCATGAGTATTTGTAAGTGTTATTAAGAGGAGTCTCTTTTAAAAATGGATACATACCAGTATAGACAATTGTAGTCTATATATTGCGTAGTGATTTATATTTGTGGACAAACCTTTGCACATTGTAGAAACTAAACACCAAAAGTCTGAACAAGCTAATACATTTAGAATATGCCAAGAATTTGTTAAATAAATGAGTAAGAAGCATTTGCAATAATGGAGTTTCCAAATGTTTGTTAAAATAGCTTCTTTAGTTAGATTTTAGTTGATCCATCCTCAATATAAAAATACTTGCAGCTATAAAAATACTTGCAGCTTTAAAAATTGAAAGTCTTGATATGCCCTTTAGGTCAAATAAAATACATACTGCAGATATAAATCAGAAATATCGTAAATATCACTTGTACTTTTAGACACCTTTAATAAATAAGCTGTTGTAGGAACTTAAAATATTATTTTTAGCATCCTTTAATGAAACTATCATAAGAATTATAACTTTGACTTGATAATATAACTTTTCTATTTTATTGAGGAGTCACTTTGACTAAAAGTCCTCTCATTACACTGGATCACTGGCCAATTCAACATACTTGTGTCATTTTTAACCCGCAGCTCTTGAACACTCAATAAAATACCTGGTGGGAGGAGCCACGTGACGTTCACTTCCGCAACAACTGAGGTCAGAGAGGTAGAAAAAAAAAAACAAACACGGGGGAGGTATCACTTTGGATCCTCTTCGTGCCTTTAAACAATTTCGGAGTGCGGCTCTTGAATTGTGGGAGATAATGTTTGGCAGTTTGAATGTGCCTCAGAGAGACCCGAGAGCTTGCTGACTTTAATTCACTTATCGACCAGGTACTTTAATAAGACTCATTTACACTTAGCACAAACTAACATATCAAGTAGATACATTTAAGTCCAACGAAAGATGTGGCCATATCAAATTATGATACCTGTCGCTGTTTTCTGCAAAGTCTGAAGCCTCTTTAACATAGACGATCTTCGATACCGGTGTCCACTTCAGTCAAATGCTGCTTTATTCCCTCAAACCTAACTTAACCTCAGTTTGAGACGTGGGCGAGGGTTTTTACCAAGTACCATATTTGCACTACAGTATTATTTATTATGAATGGAGTGAGACTACAGTAATTTAATGAGTGTTCCCGCGGACACCTGGCTGGATTTAATAACATGGAAGACTTTGAAACCTGACGCAACAACACAGCTCACCACCTGCTAATAGCTAACTTAGGTAGGTTAGCAATCTACAACGTAGTGGAAAGTACTTAGACTAATGTTGCAACCGGTTGCAACCGTGCTGGACAATCATACAGCTTATATGTTACTCGTTTAGTAGGACCACCTCATATTTCCCCTTGTAGCTACGAGCCGCAGAAGACAGGAAGTAACTTCCTTCAAAATAAAAGTAAGTGTAAAGAAATAACTAAAATATTTGGTGGTCATTTCTGCTAAATTCTGAGTTATCTTAATATGTATAATCTTGTATCTGAATATAATGATTTAAGTTTGACCTGGGACAGTTTAACACTGGTATTTGGAATAACTCTGTGTATCTCTCCTGATAATCAGCATGGGAACCAAAGTAGCTGTCAGCTGCACTGTGTTGTACATCCTACTGGATGTGGCTATCACCACCGTCCTATACACACATGGATCGCAGGTGAGCATATTTAAAAAGGATGCCCTCAACTTTAACATCCTCCAGTCAGCGTTGGACGTCTGGGGGACTGTCCTGCTCAGAGTCTCCCTCCTGCTGGGAGCCTCCATAGGGGTGTCGTGGAATAGAGAAGACGGCCCGCCAAGGGTCGCGAAGCTCACTACCCTCATCGTCTTCATCTGTCTGATCATCATCACCTTCACCCTGACCAAGCTGCTGATGCTGTCTGAGCTGGGGCCTTTGAGCCACCAGCCCTGGATCCTGAGCTTGATATGTTGGACTTGTGCCTCCTCTCTGGGTGTCATGCTGCTCTGGTGGCTGCTGGGGAAGGAGTCCAACTCTCCGAGCAGTCATAACACCAGCAGCAGCGGAGGTGGAAGGGGCTCTGAGGACACTGAAAAGCTGGTGGAGGCAGCTGGTGAGGAGGAGGAGGAGCAGGAGGTTGGGTGTGAGAGAAAGAAGAGGAAGGAAGAGGGAAGCCAGGAGAAGGAGACCGGCTCTGGGGCAACACTGGGGCGTCTCCTGACCTACTGCAAAAAGGATGGTGGAGTGCTGTCTGTAGCCATCCTCTTCCTCCTCATCTCTGCTGTGTGTGAGTGTCCTTGACATAGTAATAAACCAGTCTGACACTGTTTAATCCTTCCTGTTACAAAGGATTGCAACACTAATGTGAAAGGGTCTTTTTATGGCTATTGTCTTTACAGTGTGTAGGTTATGACACCAGATTTCACAACACTTTTAGCTTTGATCTCGTGAAAAGCAACTAAGTGCAACAGTGTTAGTTTCATTTTTAAGAAATACATGGGTCTTATTTTCCTTATTTTATACCATGGACACCAACAAAATAAAGAATTAGAGATAGGAGCAGAATTAGAAGGACCATATATATACAGGGTGTCTATGCTGTCTGTGTTTGCTGTAACAACTACAAAACAAAACCTACAGGAAACCAACACATATTTTCCTTCATATCCTTTGTACTTTTTTTTTACAGTTATACTTGCCAGTATAGATGTAAAATAGCTCTTAAATTGCATTCATAGTGGTCTGAAGATACCTTAAAAGTTTTAAATTTAACCAGTTGAAGCCTGCGCAATCCCTCCTATAGCACCTTGAAGATGCAGTACATTTATGTAAGTTTTTCAGGTCGTAGTAAAGACCCTCTTAACAGGGACTTTTCTGCCAATTACTTTCTCAATTAATTATTTGGTCAATAAAATATCAGAAAATGAAGAACAACGTCCATCAAAATATCCCAGAGCCTGAGGGGACCTTTCCAGAATTTTATTGTTTTCTTTGACTTACAGTCCTAAACTCAAAGGTATTTAGTTTATTGTCACAATAAACAAGACAAAGACAAGCAGCACCCTCAGAACTGAGAAGCTAGAATCAGAGAATCTTAAAATTACCAAAACAATTGATTATCAAAACAGTTGACAATTCATTTTTTATTGATCAACGAACTGATAAATTGTTTTATTATTTCAGCTCTGCTCTTCACGTAATTTTACTCCATTTCGAAAGTTATTTTGTAAACTATTTTCCACACTTTTACTAAGGATCTTAATCATTGATGACATTCATTACACATATGAAAACTT
The DNA here is from genome assembly GCF_004916995.1 of Morone saxatilis. Classification (NCBI taxonomy): domain Eukaryota; kingdom Metazoa; phylum Chordata; class Actinopteri; family Moronidae; genus Morone; species Morone saxatilis. Next base: position 24,407,803 of record NW_023339718.1, read on the forward strand.
ATGTTCTGCTTCGCTCTCTCTCTTTTACCCGCAGGTGAGGCCTTCATTCCTTACTACTATGGGAAAGCCATAGACAGTATTGTGGTTCACCAGAGCATGGAGTACTTTGCTAAGCCTGTGATCATGGTGTCAGCACTGGCCTTAGCCAGGTGAGTACCTCCAGGTGGTCTTCTGGTGGTGAAACCAGTGCTGAGGGTGGGTGTATGGGTTGGGCGTATAACATGAGCATTTGTTTATATGGAGTGTTGCTAACTAAGATTGTAATGTTTTGTTGTTGTTGTTGTTGTTTTATTTATTATAATGCTTGGACATATTTTCATTGTTGGACAGTACACAGAGATGGATGCAATCAGGAAAGAAAGAGTGATGCCATAATGAGATATGGCAAAGCGAGTACGTCACATGTGCAAAACCAAAAAATGCTTTAAATGCTTTACCTTTATCCCCTCACTCCTCAGCTCACTCGCGATGGGAGTACGCGGGGGAGTCTTCACCCTGACGTTTGCAAGATTAAACCTCCGGCTCAGGAACCATCTCTTCAGAACTCTGATGAGGCAGGAAATTGCCTTTTTTGATGAAAACCATACAGGTCATAGAGGAACACTGTACATCCTCCCCTCCATCTGTATTATTGATGTCTCCCCCTGTGTGTGGGTCTTCAACAGACGAGCAGTCCTGATGTTATGACATGCCTATATCACCCTGTAGGTGACATCATTTCGCGTCTGTCGGCTGACACCACCCAGGTGAGTGACCTCATCTCCCAGAATGTCAACATCTTCCTGCGGAGCACCATCAAGGGCGCCGGCTTCTTCATCTTCATGTTTGGGATGTCCTGGAAGCTCACCCTGGTGACCGTCATGGGATTCCCTTTCATCGCCCTCGTCTCTAACCTTTATGGTGAATACTACAAGGTACAATAGTTTAGTGTCTGTGCTGATCAAGAGTTCTGTATACAAGATTTAGAACGTTGATAAAGCGGCAAACAATGGTCGCATTTGTCCCCACGGATTACGTTTCTGCCAGTGGCACCCGTTGTGCCAAATATTTTCACAACTAACTGTTTCGACCAAAACATAGTTGGTTATTATTGGAAAGACTAACAGTAATGGTTTTGGTGAGTTTTACTTTGTTTCTGTCCAGTTTGAAGTGTATTTTACGACTATTTGCAAGGTGAAAATACTGGTTTTGTCAATGGAGCCTGGTTGGTTGTATCCCCCCTATTTGATTTGGTCTGAGACAGAGTTTCCACACCTCCTGAAAAACCTGGAAAAACCTGGAAATTTACAGATCTGTTTTCCAGTCATGGAAAGGCCTAGCAATGGATTAAAATGACCAAATATCGTGAAGGTAATCTATGTTGTTCTGGAAAATCGTAATTGTAATTACAGGCAGATCGCCTATGTAAACCTAGGTTTGAGGAAAACTGTAGTAAACTGTAGTCAAATACACAGCGATGGAACGCATATGTCCCATAAATGCTGACCACCTACCTGTAATGAACCTGTGTCAATTCAACAAACTAGGCCTATTGGTAAGTTTTATGACTGTTTGTGAGCAAACTCCTGGTTAAGGTCCTGGAAAATTAATTTCTTAAAAAGAGTGGGAACCCTATGAGATGCTGCTGCTCTAGTGCGACATCTAGTGGCAGTACATTTCTTAGAAAACCTTTTAATTTGCAGATAAAAATTAATTCATTTCTTTGTTTTGTATCTTTCCCCAGAAATTAACCAAAGAGGTGCAAACAACCCTTGCGGAGGCCAATAAAGTAGCAGAAGAAACCATTTCAGCCATGAGGACGGTACGGAGCTTTGCCAACGAGCACAGGGAGGCCGACTCCTACTACGGCAAGCTTTTGGTCATGTTCCAGCTCAACAAAAAACAAGCCCTGGCTTATGCTTGCTACATGTGGTCCAGTTGTGTGAGTATCAGCAGTCACCCCATCAAGGGGTATGTATGGATGTAAAGCTCTAAATCTGTAAGGGCGTGAGCATCAGTCGGGTTTGTGTGTGTTTTCAGATCTCGGAGCTCTCTTTAGAGGTTGCTATCCTCTACTATGGCGGCCACCTCGTAGTAACCAATCAGATGAGCAGTGGTGCCTTGATCTCTTTTTTCATTTACATGCTGGAATTGGGAGAGTGTCTTGAGGTACTTTATTTCATTTGTAAGTTATTTCATTGTTTGTATATGAAAACACTCATCCCCTCAGTCACGTGTGGTTTGTCTTACAGAGTATAGCATCGGTGTACACGGGCCTCATGCAGGGAGTTGGAGCTGCTGAGAAGGTTTTCGAGTACCTGGACAGGGAACCCAAACACCCTGCTGATGGTACAGAAGCTCCAGACACATGCACTGGCCTGGTTGAGTTTAAAGATATCACGTTTGCCTACCCTACACGCCCTGAGGTTGATATTCTCAAGGTTTGTTCTGAGGGATCATAAACTGTGTGCACCACTTTTTAAACACCAAAACTGATCCGTTTGGCTCCAGGTAGCAGAGTCGCGGGTCAGGCCAGGTTTTACTCACTCAGATAACATTGATTAGATTAGGTTAGACTGGTATATTGTATGTGTTTGCTAAAGAAGTCCCTTCCTGAATTGGTGTGTTTTGCAGGGAGTGTCATTTACTCTGCGGCCCGGTGAGGTGACCGCCCTCGTGGGAACTTCAGGCAGTGGAAAGAGCTCCTGTGTGAGCCTGTTGGAAAACTTCTATCTTCCTCAGCAAGGCCAAGTGCTGCTGGATGGAAAGCCAGTGCACACCTTCCAGCATGACTACCTCCACTCCAAGGTCAGTCTACAATGTCAGTGATAACAGTTCAACATTTAGAAAAGGTCAGAACATGTCCTTTAAAAGGATATGTCACTCAGTACTTTTCTTACTGAAGATGTTGATTTCTAACAATAGGTCATAAATATGTTATTTCCCTTTTTTAAAAAGGGGCTAGTTCTCTTAAAACAACTGGAAAAGTTTTTCAGCCATGGATTAATACACGTTGAGTGCTCCAATCTTCATGTTACTTGTAATGAAGGAACATGTCAGCCAGTGCCACGGTGTGGTTTTTAATAGTTTTTACAGAAGATGAAGGTATTTTGCACACTATACTTGTTACTGTGATCAGATCATTGTTGGTTAAGGTCTTTCAAACACAAAGCCATCTGTTTGTTATTTTGTTTCTGCAGGTCGCTCTGGTGGGCCAGGAGCCTGTGCTGTTTGCCCGGACGGTTGAGGAGAACATCACCTATGGCCTGACTGACACCCCAATGGAGGCCGTGACGCAGGCAGCCACCAAGGCTAATGCTCACGATTTTATCATCTCCCTCCCTAAAGGCTATGAGACGAGTAATTATGTGTTCATTTCTATGTCAGCATTGATGTATTAGTAATGAAAAAGGGAAATAAGCTGCCCAGCCAGTGATCATCATAATGGAAATAAACACTAGGAGACAATTGTCAGTATTAATGCAAGAGCAACCATGACTTAAGTCTGTTTACTGTTAGCGTTAGATTGTAATGTGTTGACCCCATACCAGCACCCAATTATCCTTGAAATTAAACATTGTTCTCATCTCTCACCTCATCTCCCTGTCGTGCCTTAGTTTGAAATATTTAGTTTATTGGTAACAGGCTCAGGATTTTGGAGTGACTGGAAGATGCAGGCTTCCCATTGTCCCCTTGTTAAAGATAAAATAGGAAATCAATATAGGACTGTCCATTAGTGAGCTTGACAGCTTTTTCACGTCACTCGTGAGGATGTTCATGATTATCCTGATACTGAAAATCCACCACAGTAAAGTTTTTTCACGCCATACTTAATAACTCCTCCTTATCTTTCCTAGGTGTTGGAGAAAAAGGCACCCAGTTGTCAGGGGGGCAGAAACAGAGGGTGGCTATTGCCAGAGCTCTTATCCGTAACCCTCGTGTCCTTATTTTGGACGAAGCCACCAGTGCCCTGGATGCAGAAAGTGAACACGTCGTAAGTGAAAAGCTACATTTACTAAAGCCAAATGAAATCTCATATACAGGAGGCGGTTATCCAATAACATAGCCCTGCGATAAATACTACATGATTGAACTTTTTACTATGACTCATCCCTCTGATAGTTTTGTTAATCTCTGCTATATCTACTGCAGGTTCAGCAGGCTCTGAACAACATTATGCAGGAGCACACGGTGTTGGTGATCGCCCATCGGCTCAGCACGGTGGAGAAGGCCAACAACATCATCGTGATCGACAGGGGCCACTTAGCCGAGCAGGGTTCTCACAGTCAGTTGATGGCCAGCGGGGGGATTTACAGTAAACTGGTGCAGAGGCAGGTCCTAGGCATCGAGACGAGGGCGGAGGTCCTCAACCCGTCCGAAAAACTCAGCTGGAAGTCTGACAGTGGAAGGCAGCGGAGACGTCCAAGCAGCAGCAGCGGTGGCAGTGACACTGAGTGCAACATGCGCTACTGAGAATGAACTGCAGTAGAAATGGGATTGGACTGCTAGATGTTTTTGTGGGTTTATGGCATTTTAGGATTTTTTGAAATTGAAACCATATGTACTGTATAAGTTATTTTGTGGAGATCACATCTTCAGTAGTATAAAGTGTAACCGTTATCATGCAAAGAGGAGACAAAATCCTCAGAATTGACCTTAGAACAAAACACTTTTATCCATTATTAAGTGAAAAAAAGAGTTGAATGTATCAAAAGACGGTCACTAGAATTATAACTTGAGGGGCCATTATGTTTACTACCAGGATTTAAGAATAGGCAGCAATATGTTGCTGTTGATGAGCTTGTTTGTTTATTCTATACCTCATCATTGCAGTCTAGACAAATAAATGACTCGGTTAATGTCTTCCTCAGGATTGGTTTGTGCTTTTATACTGATTTTACAGTAGAAGATGTGGAACTTCTTTGTGTTTCATTTCAAGGCTGTGCACATATGTTATTTGTAATTCCTCAAGTAAGCACTGCAATGACTACAAAGAAAAGAACGGAATGAACTATAGAGATCTGCTGCGGTCTGTAAAGAGGACAAACCAATGAATGACACTACAGATACATGATGTAATTGTGTAAATCACTGTAAGCAATAAACACATGCACTGAACAGTGTAACAAATATACTGCATGTTGGCCTTTATGGAAACAAACATGTTGGATTAACACCAAATGCTGCATTTAATGTCTCCTCGTAAACCCAGATTGTGAAACTGGTAGTATTTTGAAGGGTGTTTTCTCTAGCAGCATATCTTTGCCATTTGTCATTTTGTCATTGCATAATGCAGATAATGTCTACATTCTTTAAAACCAGAAGCTAGGTGTGAGGTGAGGTGAGGAGATGTTCTGGTTACTATTAGGCTAAGCATTACTTTAAAGAAAAGATGGAACACCACAAACACGGTATGCAAAATATACACGCATATGTATTTATATATTAGGGATATATATTATATTAGGTCTCCATCACTGAGGCCGATGCAGTGCACCAACGATGCCGCACATTAAAGATACATATGAAGAAACTACTAACGGCAAACGATATGATTCACCCTCAATGTGATGCTGTGTGATTCGACAAGATGTGTTTAACACAATGAGATTCAATGCAGTACAATGTGATGCATTAGTTATATTGATAAATAATAGGCATAGGGCCTCTACTAATAATTAAATAAAATAAATAATTCTGATTTTACCTATAAAATAATATATTTTATTATAATATATAGCCCTGATGTGTAGCCCAGAGTAAAACTATATATGTTATTATAATGTTAAGAATTAGCTGACAGAGTTGAATTCAGCCGGTTCAACACCTTGATTGTTGCTCACTTGACGCCCATTGTGGAGTTTACCGGTAATCGCAATATTTCCGACAGGCCGTGAAGGCAGCAGCGGGCCTGTGTCTGCTCTGACTACTTCCTGTAAGGGAAGCTCAGTCAGCTGTCACAATCTGAAAGGCGAGAAGAGGGATCACAGGCGAGGAGAGACACACAACAGGAGCTAAAATGTCTAGTTTTTCCAACAAGTTTAGCGCCTACACGATGACTCAACTCAACGAAATTCTGGAGGACGACGAAAAACTCACAAAAATGGTGCAGGAGATGGACGAGGTATGTTAAGCTATTCGCTTTTGTAGTTCAACGTTAGCCACTGACTCCTTTTTCTCGGTCACTGTCTTTTTTTCTCCTCAACCCTTTGTTGTGCTTTCCCAACATATGCTCGGTACAGTCACGGAAATGGTTGCCTCGAATCACGTTCAGGATTTGACTGTATATAAGTGCTGTCAACCGAACTTCAATGTTCCGAAACCTGAACTACACATACATATCGGTAACCTTGGGACGGAGCAGGGGCAAGCATTGTCTCAAGTTTTAACACACGAGGGTTCCCAGTTTGCGACATTGTTGCTCCAAAAAAACTGTACTTCCCCAGACAACAGAAGCTCTGTATCCAGCAATAAGTAGGAACAAGAAAACATTTTAATATCCAGTCTAATGCTGAGTCACACAGAAATGTAAGCAATGGCCTAGCTTCGACACTCTTCGGACAGGTCGACGTGCCAAACTCCACTCAAAAATGTGCCAATTTATGACTATTGGCACAGACCGACACCGAGGAAAACAGTACTTAACACTCCTTATCTAAAATATAAATTACTAACCAGCCCAGTGTACAGTCACAATTCTAACTAATACTTATAACATTATAACAACAGAGACGTTATTCGCATCAGTTTGTGTATTGTTGAATAAAGCTGTACGCTGAATTCACCAGCGTGCCTTATACATTCAGAACTGGTCCAAAACAACATGGAGCTGGTATGTGAGGCAGTTGGTGAAGTAACACCAATTGACACTTTGACAGTTGCTCTCTCCATACAGGCCAGTACCTGATGCCGGGACTCCGTGGCCTTGCTTCAGTAGCACAAGGACTCAGCAATTTCCATTGAATGTGTTCCTGTTTTGCACTCTATTAGAAGTCTACTGCTCTTGTCATGATAAGCAGCTGATAAGCCTCAATTTTTCCATACACGGAGCGATTAAAAGCCAAAGTCCCTAGAAAGGCTTTACCGCAGACCTGAAATTTGCCATATCAAGAGGGAGTGCAAACAGAAACTGACAGATTTATTTTAAATACAGGATTATGCTGCTCCCTCCAAAATAGTCCTCTCCAGTGTGGGCTTTAATCTGTCCTGCTGCTGAATCCCCACCAGATCCCTGGTGTTTTTCCCACTGTTCTGTATGGTTTTTTATTTCTTTTTTTTACTGTGAAGTGCAAACTCTTTCTTCCTCCCTTTCCGCCATACACCTAATCAGTAATTACAAACATTAAACACACATTTTCAGAACGCAGGAATTTTTCCCCGTCTGTCGTCATGGCGCTGTGGCTTTCACCCTGGCAGTCTAATTTAAGCTCGTTATTTGCGAATGAGTGCGGACTGGCCACCTAAAATGTGATGAAAGCCCCTCTTCTCAGACACGGGAAGCTTCCATATATCAGCTCAAGTGCAAAAACAAGAAGCATACCGCGCGGTATTATCAGCCATCAGGATGAACGCTGTGCTGTGAGCCAGCCTTTTGTGTTTTCAGTTCTGGTTTTGATCCACACCCTGATCATCTCCATGGCTTCGTTTTGCTTTCCCGGTAGGTTACAGAGAGGGAGGGACTTGTTTACTGCAATGACACTGCAGTTGTTGACCTAAGTTAGTCATGAGATTATGGGAGCGATGAAGAGATTATAAGCCAAGTAAAGACATGCCTGAGCTCAAGGTGGAGCTGTCTGGGAAACTACACTGGATGTGAACAAAGGCAGGGGGTGTCATAAGGCGTTGAGTGAAACCCGAGAGTGCTGAGAAGTACTGCGTGTACAGCTGTAGTATATAGACACAAACCCTTGCCTCAGATGTAGACATATGCTTAGCTGGAGGCGATTTGGTCCATCTTCTCATTTTGCAAAACACACACGGAAGGCACACATGTGGTGTCTTTTTGAATAATGCAAATTGTGCCCGTCAGGAATTTGTTTGGATTCAGTGCATCCTGCTTTTCCACAAGCTGATCTTACATGTGTCGTACCTGCTATTTGTATGTATGTGTGTGGAATGGTAGGCTCTCTGTGGCTTGTTTTTTGAGCCAAGCTCCGTCCGCAAGTACAGTTGTCCCGATACCAATACCAGCATTGGTAATTCGTCCGATACTGCCTAAATTCCAGTATCACGTATGCGTGACTGTGCACCAAGCCGATACAATGTAATTTATTAGCCTTGAAACAGGACCCTGCTACTTCCCAGTAGTGTCTCATCAGCCATTTTTCCCCCAGGATAGCAAATTCATGACCCACCCTACTCTGACTCTCACAAAGGGTTTAACCTGAGCCAGCCAACAGTAATAACAATCATACAGTCTTCTGTCTGTGTTTGTCACATTTGGTTTAACTTTACGCTAATATGTCTGTCGAATACTTTTGCGTAACGGTACTTTTTGTCATTGAGGACTCCCTTGAAAACGAGGTGGTAAGCGGTTATTCCATTAATACATGTATCATGTATCAGAACACTAATCCACCAGTGGGTTTGACAGAGCATGCTGTAGCTCATGTTCATTTGTACCCATTTATAACGGTACAGATATAACGTGTTGGTGCATATGTGCATTACTCAAACATTTACATGCTTCTCTGATGATATTAATTATATACCCCTACCGATACTGGACATTTTAAGCCGATAGGGACGACACACAGCAGAGGGCCACAGGTCGGACTCAAACCCACGGTTGCTGCAGCACGGACTCAGCCTTGGTACATGGGGCAACCAGCTCTACCAGGTGAGCTATCAGGGCTCCCCGATATAATTTAATTTAACTTCGACATAAAGACGTAACATAAGCACACCACCTTGGTACAGTGTAAAACTGTGCTGGGACAAAGCATGTAATGGTGACACGGTTTGTAAATTAAAGACCAAATCAGACTAGTTTGGTATTTCTGTACTGACATTTCTTGTTACTTATCTGCTTATGTATATCAGTATTTCTACAACAAGCAAATATCAGCTGATATGGGTCGAGCTCTAATTTTAACATTTCGACTCTTTTCTAAAAGAACTTGTGATGGTTTTGGTCGAGAGTGGGGACTCTCACTTTTCTAATTCCGAGTTCTCTAGCCCTAGTTATGTCTCTCACTCGTAAAGCGACTCTGACTTCCTGTGAGACGTCTTTAAGTGGCTGGTCTTTTTCTTTGCGAGTGGCGTATTACAGCGTCCTGTATCTAATTGCGGATTATTACACCAGCTCTCCAAAATTCAGGTTTGTAGTCCAGCCAGACAAGCTTAACCTACATTTCCTGTGATTATTTCAGCCTGTTTGGAGAGAGTGGAGAGTATTTTTCACCCAGCAAACAATTATGTGTTGGGTTTGACAGAACAAGCCTGCAGTTATGGATGCTATTTAAAGGTCCACTTCTTCAGTGGGCCGCAATAAATGAGCAAATGGGCTCCTGCTAAAGGAAGGCCGGTCACCTCAGGATATGATGGTGCAAAGTGCAGTGGTAATCGACATATTTAGCTGCTCTTCCTGCATAAAATGTTGTTTTCCCCCCATTCAGTCCAACCACCAAACAAGGCCTCAGTCACTTTTAGAAAATATTCCATAAGCACGACCTACGCCACAGTGAATTTTTAGAGTTTCTCTTACATTTCCTGGTTATATTTGCATACACAACATGTTGGCTGGATGTGTGAAAATGAGTCATTTGAGAAGGAGGAAACCTTTTTTTCAATTCAATCCTCCAATGTTCACACTGTAGCATGCTGTTCCCACCTGTCTTCATGGTGTCCGTAGATCCATAGATGTTTTCCCTCGAGTTCAGTTTACTTGTTGCAAGCAGTACTACTCAACCCTAAAAACAGTTTTATAAAGTTTCCTGTGGTTCTGGAGGGAGTTTTACGATGTTTTAAAATAAAACCCTCATGAGGTCATCAGGTTATCTCGGCTTGGGCTTAAGATTTAAGATTTTTACAGAAAGCCTGCATTACAAACTGGAGTTGTGGTCATTTAGGAGGCAGGTGAAGTCTGAAAAAAAGAAGCTATTGAGTTTGAGCAACTGTTCAATCATTTTCTCAATCAATTGATTCGTTGTTTGGTCCATAAAATGTCGAGAAATGTTTACTGTCACTGTTTACCAAAGCCCAGGGTGACTTCCTCAAATGTCTTGTTTTTCCACAACCCAGATGTATTCGGTTCACTGTCACAGAGGACTGAAGAAACCAGAAAATGTTGACATGTAAGATGGTGAAATCTTTGAACTTCTTTCGTAAGGTTTTTTAACTATTTTATAACAGTGAAACCAGATACAAATGAACTGTATATCGGAAAATCTACAGAAGAAGAATCTGCAACTATTTTTATATCAATTAATCGTCATTTTTAAGCAAGAATAGAGAGAAAGTTCTGCTGCGATGGAAGAAGGCTTTGCAGCCATTTATCAGCAGTCTGTTGACACATCTGTGGTTCTTTACTAGTGGGCCATATCATAGCTGCCAGAAATGTACATTATCTCAGTCAGACAGAATCACAACTCAAAGGCTGATGAGA
>NW_023339718.1:24418432-24424777 GCF_004916995.1 Morone saxatilis
TGATGGCTCCTCTCCATTTAGCGGTTGCAGTAAGCTAAGACAGTGGCTGCGTACAAAATGAATCCCTATATATTACACACGCACACTATATTCATTGTTCATTGAGTGTCCGAGTGTGGAAGATTCTCCAAACTCCACTGCTGCACCTGCTGACTGTCTGAAGTCTAAATGTACTGCTCTTTATAGAGGCAACTGCTGAGTGTCATATGGAAAATAGTGAATGACGAAGTGATTCTGTGCACAGTGAGTGACTCAGGGTTACACGACAGCAGGATCAAGGTACTGGCACACCTGAATGGAATGCAGCCATGGTTAATATTATTAGATACACCTGTGGTTATCAGTCCTGAAAAGGGTCTATTGTTTAGTAACACAGTAGCCATTACAACTTGTTTTTTTAATATAATCAGATGGGTTTAACAAGGTTAAAGAAATTGCTACTGCCGGTAATGAGTTTTTTTTTTTTTTTTTCTAGTTTTCAAAAAATATTTCAACTTTCCCTAGTTTGGATTTCATTTATTTTAGTTTTTAAACCAGCATGACACCTTTCATAATGACATATCACGTTGCTGAAATGAGATAATAACAGGTTGTAAAAGAAACAAAGTTTTCTTTTTTCTTGTCAAGAGAAGGTGCTGATTTTGAACATGATTTGTCTTTTCTAAATATGCGAAGGGGCTGGTGGGAGTTGTGTGAAAACTGGCAGATTAAGTGTGATGATTCATAGTTAATATTAACTACAGTGATGTATCCTTTCTTCCTCTTCCTTTGGTACTTCTCAGCAAAGAATCTGCACTAATTATAGAAAAAGACATCTTTCACACGGTTCAAATTTGAGTCCATTATGTAAGAGAGAATTCTTGTCTCCTCAGACTTTCTGTCATTAGTTGTGCATTGTTGGAAGTGCAAAGGTGATGCCTTGAAGACATTACTGACATTTTTTTTTTTTTTGTAGATGCAGGAAGTCCAGCAGAGCAAGGAGATGACATTGGCGAACAACCGAACCCTGGCGGAGCAAAACCTCGCCCTGCAGCCCAGACTGGAGCACAAGAAAGAGCAGCTCACCAAGCGTTACAGCTGTCTTCAGGATAAATTTGAGTCCTATCAGCTTCGCAAGTCCACCCTAGGTACAGTAGCAGCATAGAGAAGCATTTTTTAATGATTAGATCATCTCAGTGTCTTGAATTTTTCATGCTACCCATACCTTAGGAAATTTGAACCTATCTTGAAGTCACTTAGAACCGATTTACATAAACAAATGCATGCGGGATGAGCTTCAAACACAGCACACAGTCTACACAGGGCACATTAACAGTTACAACCTATCGTTTACTTTTGTTGGTCTCTGCAGGTTTTTGCATTATAATACACTGATATAAACAGTTTTACCAAAACACATATTGTTAAGCTCAGATATTAATACACTACTAGACAAATTGTTAATAACTGACCATATGCATAAGATTTGAACTGTTAAAAAACAAAACACATCCACGTGTATTCAAATATGGAGTGAAATCAAATCACTTACAGTTTGAAATAATCTTTTGTTGTGCTTTCAGCCAAGAAGACAAGTCAGTGAAGCCTAAATAAGGTTTGATAGCGACAGTTGAGATAAAAACTGGAAACACTAAGAGAGGGTTGTGACATGCGACGAGGGTTCTCGGCCATGATCGAACTGGGGACGTTAGCATAAATAGAAAAATAGAATATTGACAATAACATGAACAAATATCATAAATCATTACTATTATTTGAAATGGAAGCTGTACAATGAAATAGATCACACTATTAAACATCACGAATATTTGCAATGTGAAAGATAAGTTTACTACGTAATATGTAGGGTGCGCTGGGGGTATAAGAGCAGTGTCAGCAGGGGGACCTTGTTGACCAGGACACCTTCGCACTTTTCATCTCCTAGACCTACTGGATGGTCCATTTAGCTAGAGTTGGTTTTGTAGTAGTAGTATTAACAGATTTCCACATTGAACTTCTTGAATTGAATCCACTAATCATTTCAGCTCTACATCAAAGCATCCAAAATGAAAACACTGATCATGAAGAGGCTTTAGGTGGCTGCAGTTATCCGCTCTCCCTTTAAGAGCGATCCTTTCCATCTTGTCAGTCACCGTCATAGGCAGCTGAGGTGTTATGTAATGTTTTTTCCCTCATTGTTTCTTCTTATTCTGCATGAACACGAGCTGAAGAGACCTGTTTCACCAGTTCTCCTGTTTCCCATCAGAGGCTGCCGCAGCCCTTTTGACCGGAGGCCCTGTTGTCATGCAGCCGCAGGAGTCGCTGTTAATGAACTCTGTTTGGGCTGAGCAAGTTCCACATCTGATTTACATCTCTGCTCTAGGATCAAAGACTAGGAGGGCTGTATTATCCATCGCTGACACACCTTCACATGAAGTATCCTAGTGTGCGAGGAAGACAGAGTGACGATACTTGTGACCTTGTTGACGCACTGGTTGCCAAGCAGTCCTCTCAAAATAGCATGCGAGCCATTCACTACTGTGCTATGCTGATAAAAGTTTGACTTTGCCTTCTTCCTCTGCAAGGCATGCAGACTCTAAAGGCCTGCTGCTGCCGTGGATTCAGTAAACACAAAGGTTGTGCAACTGTTAAAGGCAATAACAATCTTTTCCTCACAATCTGAAGCAGTGTAGCATTTTAAGCCTGTCTCTCATACAGGATGCAGCTCTGCAGGTCTGTGGTTTTGTTTGTTGTCAGCAAGCGATGGCTTTTGTTAAATGTAGGTTACCCAGTGTCCCCATGCCCCCCCTCGCCTTCTAGCCGTCCTAGTTGTGGATTTGCTGTGGAGCAGCTTGGGAGATACGGCGATGCTCAGAGCTAAGAGAATCACAGCAGTTTGACCCAGATGAAAGATCCAACGTACAGTAGCTTGCTGTGTTGTCGTTTGCAGCACAGTTATAGCACCAGCACCGCTCTCCCCCAACCTTTCTCCCCAGAGAATTGCCTTTCACTGTCCATAAGGCTCTGGAGGCCAAAATGGCAGGGCGGCCCCATCACCACCACCGCCGCCATCCACTGCCTGTGAGTACGTCAGCCCACAGTGGGGCATTGTGCTACCAGGCAAGCTGGTGTAAAACAGCCACAGTGGTTGGGAGGGAGTTGTGGATGATGGGACCGGCAGGCAGGGAGGCTGGGAAGGCGGGAGAGAGAGAGAGAGAGAGAGAGAAAGGCAGCCAGGCTGGCCAAAACTTCCCCCCCTCAGATTCACAGCAGAGGCCGACGTGGATTCATTTACTAAATGGCTGTCTCATGATCTCCAGGCCCAGACTGTGTGCTAGGCACTCGGCAGGCTCTTTGCTCAGCCAGAGAATCACAGCTTTGTGTGGAGCAGTGCTGCTGATACGCCTGAGAGTCTTGTTATGAGGGGAGAGAGAGTGAGACAGAAAGGCATGGGAGTTCACCCTGGAAAAAAGGCTGTGTCAAGAATGAAGCCTCTGTCTTTCAACGTTTTTCTATTGGATTTAAACTCTGCCAGTAAGATCTGGCAAACCAACGTGAAGTTTTGGTGTCCAGTGCCAACAATTCACAGATGACGATTTTGATTACCAGTAAATTGCACATTTTGGTCTGGCCAACTGTTGTTTCTGAAATCCCTTTTTAAAACCATTTTCTTGGCTTATTATTTGCCACGGCCAAGCAGAGCAGAAATAATGCTACACATTGCATAAGTTCCTCTAATGTTTGACCCCCACAGGTCAGCTTGCTGACACATTTAACAAGAAAAGTGGCTAAGCAGCTCTTTATGTAATGTTAATCACAAACCCTTTACCGCTCATTGTTTCTGTTCTGTATGAAGCACAGACAGTCCATGTGCCATTATCTTGTTCCCATGGAGTCTGACGAGCTAAGCATTACAGTGGCAACTGTAGCTATTTTAACAGGCTTGTTAATAAGTGGTCACAGCATTCAGGCGTGCAGTCAGTGATTTTAACCTTGTCTCACTGCAAGAGTGCACTATTTACAAGTAAAATTGCAGTTCAGTTATATTTTTATTTTCTTGCCTTTTTATCAGAAGGCGGTAATACTCATGAGATACATGCATTCAGGACAGGAAATGGGCCTGGCCCTTATGGTCCCGGCATGTCGTCGTCAAGGTTATGTGCAATGTGTGTCACTGACATTTTAACAGCGACTTTCAGTTCAACTTAAGTGAAGTGCATAGGAGAAGCATGCTTGGCCAGGACTTTTGTCATCACACCTTTCACACACTAAACCACCATCACTCATTTAACCTTTTTAATCTTTAAAGGACCAGTGTGTAGGATTTAGTGGCATTAAGCAGTGTAATTGGAGACTACACTCCAAAACTGGCCTCACCGTCCTGTTCCAAGCGTGTAGGAGAAACTACGGTGGTAGCAAAAACTTGTAAAAGGACCTGTCTAAAGCCAGTGTTTGATTTATCCGTTCTGGCCGAATGTGTAAACATGGCGTTCAATAATGAAAAGAATTGTTAGTTGTAGCCCTTAATGACATTTCCATCAGCCTCAGTCGTACTTTGTGTTTCGTGGCAAATGTCGGCATGTTAACGTGCTAAACTAGTCTAGTGAACATCGGAAACCTACTAAACATCAATATGTTGGCACACTGACGTTAACATTTATCTCAAGCACCAATTACAGCCTCGCGGAGCTAAAGATATTTACCAATACTGTCACTGTCCAGAGCATAAATGAATCCCTCTAGATCTTTGTCCATACAAAGAAGGCAGCCGACGTTAGAATAGCATATCAGGTTAAACTGGAGTCTCTCCTGTAATTAGAGACAATGCAGTAATGGAGATCTGTAACTAGTGATGTGTCACTGGTCTTATTGCCACCGTGCGTGTATGCAATCCCAGCTCCCGTTGGTGTTGACTTTCAGTCCTGCTTAGGAACACAAACAAAACAGGCTTCATCCTTAGAGACACCAAGTCAGTTTCAGTTGGCTCAGTGAGGCCTTGCAAGTTCACAGCAAACAGAGAGGCGTTATGGCTGTTTGGACGTGCCAGTCACAGGACTGGCAGATCTCGCATATCCCGCCGCAGCTTTGTGTGACAGCCTCAATAAAATCTGTTATTATTAACACATTCATTTCAGCTTAAGAACTGAGGGAATACTTCAGGTTGTTTGGGGTTTTTCATAATTTAGGCACACTTAATCCACAATGCATCTGTGTTACTTCGAGCGCTGTGTTAACAGTACACCAGAGTCTTGTGACTCAAATGTGTTGAAAAGATCGTGTAAAGCAGGTGATGAATTGTAGTACTGTAATATTTACAAATGTGGTTGTAGCTGTGGTTCATAGACAGGGAGTAAAATTCCACTAGGTTTGGTATACGTATTATTATAATTAAGTTTTACATCTGTCCAATATGTGTTCAGTGTGTGATCTTTCTATATTTATATGTATGGCGGATGGTATGGGCTGGCTTAGCTTTGACTGCACACTAAATACAGAATACACAGGTCCAGCAGAATAATAACATTTGTTCTGTTCCTCTGTCTTACTCAACAGACCACAAGTCAGGAAACACTTCCCTGGACATTTTGCTGGCGCTACTGCAGGCCGAGGGAGCCAAAATAGAAGAGGAGACAGAGGTAAGCATTATATTGCTCTTTTCATGGCTGACTGCACGTATCCTTCAGTAACAACAGTCAGTAATTCATATACCTGCTTTTCCAGTGGTTGATGTCCTCTCCTACAAAGGCTTCACTGTTCAAATCTCAGACTTCTGTTGGGGAACATGTGGGCAGCAAAATGACTAAATTAGAAGTCACAATCTTTATTCCTGCAATAGCCACATGTCCTGTCCTAACCCTCTTTAAACTATCCGTCAAGTTGCTCATTCAGAAATGTTTTACCTAGTGCTGCATTTATACTATAAAGAAATACTACTACGACCCCAGTGAAATTCTGCCATCAACAACAGGGACATTATCACCAAAAAAAACTTGAAACCAGGGACCGGTGCACAGAATACACAGTCTGACTTCTCAGTTCGTTCTTGTGCTTGAGAATGTGTGTACATCTAGAAACCCTCCTGGCCATGCTTACCAACACACCCCCAGTGTTACACAGGTGTAATCGTATGTAGACCAATTCCTGATTTGCAGGCCCACAAACTCTATCAATCATTAAAGCTTCAAAACTATTATTCCTTAAAATAGACATTCCATTTTTATCTTCCTTTGTTTCTCTCAGAGTGAAATAATGCCATGGATGCCTCTGTTTCACCTTGTTCTACACCGCTGAGCATCCATGGCCTCACAATAGAGATCCAGGGGATCTCTTAATGACATTCATCTGTAATCAGTCTGCGTTAATAAT
>NW_023339718.1:24424874-24425235 GCF_004916995.1 Morone saxatilis
TTGTAATCTGTAAATTTCATTCAAGTTTCTGTTTTGTGCACTGAAATTCTTTATTTAACCATCACATCTTCATTTATTTATCTCCAGATAAGCCACTTGCTCAAATGCATAATAAAACAGTTTGTTTTAAATGAATTTCATTTCATAAAAAGTAGCAATATATCGCAAGACGAAAAATATGAAAATACTGTCTACCTTTGACTTTGCTTGTTCAACATCCTGCTTAACTCATCAGTAGCTGTATCAAGGTACAAAGACGTGGTGGCCGCAGGATGTACTATGGTGTTTAAAATCTGAGGTGTGAAAGCCTTTTGGCTTCCCCAAGTCAAAAAATTAAAAAGGTTATAAGATTGCATTGTTT
>NW_023339718.1:24425335-24447495 GCF_004916995.1 Morone saxatilis
ATATATATATACATATATATATTGCAGTCAGGGTTTTATACACAAAAATTAGTCTTTTGTAGAATCTACACAATATCACAAAACAAAATATTTTCTTACATCCGTGAAATGTACAGTTCCCACGCACACATTTAGAGCTTTTTCCACAGATGTTTGGTAAATGAAGCCACAGATGATTTAAATAAATGGTTGATCAAAGAAATAATCATTACATGATCTTTTTAAAATGATAAATCCCACAGCAGTTTAGGATTGTCTGGCTTTGTTTGTTTGTTTGTTCTTTGGAGACTATTTCTACATTTTAGAAAAGTGTGTTGAAGAAGAGTCAGAAGGGACTTCTTCTTGTCTCTCTAAAACTAAATCTCTTTTACTTCTGTTAACAGAATATGGCCGATTCGTTCCTGGATGGCGACATGACCCTGGACTCCTTCATCGATGCCTACCAGAGCAACAGGAAGCTGGCCCACTTGAGAAGGGTGAAGATCGAGAAGCTGCAGGAGATGGTGATGCAGGGACAGAGGCTCCCCCAGGCGTCGGTCCCCACCTCACGATCTCAGGATGTCTCTGCGGCAGCCAGGACCTCGTCCTCCTCCCTCCTCACCGAGAGCAGCACCTCTTCCCCTATCGCTCAGCCGAGGAGGAAACCCCCACCTCCTCCGTCCCAGCCAGCCCCAATTCTAAATTCAGCTCCAGCTCCAACCGCTGCTCCCCAGCCTCCTGTCTTCTACGCAGCATCACCATACCCGCCAATTCCTCCCAGAACAGGCCAACCCTTCCCCAACGTCTCCTCTGGCTACCCCAACCACTTTCTATCTCAGTACCCCCCTGCTTTGCCTCAGAGGCCCTCACCCCGTATGGCACCGCAGCCTGGCTTCATCATGCAGTAAATAAAAAACAGCTGCCACTCTGAGGTCGCGGTGTGTGTGACGTGGACTTTTCACTACTGGAACTCCTCTGGGAACATTTTTTCTATGTCGTCTGCCTTCTTGGATTACGACCAATCACAAGGCAAGAAGGTCGACCTGCGCTGGCTGGTCTGGTCACATTCAGCTGAAGCAGACCTCCAATAATCTCTGTGGGTTGGCGCTCACCTGTCACTCCCGTCAACACTCCCAACAAAAAAAAGAAAAAACAAAAAAAAAATGACGAGATCGGCTTCGAGTCCCGTCAGAGGAAGGGCCCACTAGTGAAAAAATGTCTCAGTCCCTGGGGTCGCTGAGTTGGGACTTCATTTATTAGCACTTTCTGTCTCCTGGCAGCGCCCTCAGCTCTGCGCTCCCATTAGTTTTCGGTCTTTCGGCTCCTTTCAAACATGTTCCTCAAGCTTTTACAGAACACTTAAGTCACTGAAAAAAGGGTTTGATTAGTCATTTCCATCTGCAGCATACTAATTTACTGGTAATGTATATGCAAGCAAATAGAGACCCTAATTACTGTGCAGTTTTGATGAAAATATCATTGCTGAGAATATATTCAGGCAAAACTGCATCTATGCTGTGATTTTTTTTTTTTTTTAAATCTAAAAATTCACAAGGTACATAGAAATATTTGAAATTTCAGCATCTTTTTATGATATTGTACTAATGGAGTTATGTTTATAATAGCCAGGATAGACTGATTAACATGTAAACGAGGGCTATGGTTGGTGTATCTCTTCTTCAATATGTGGGTGTGTCTCAAGAGAGTCCAGACTTCAAGATGTCTGACGGTTGCGCTTGGTCCATTTCAGGGCAGAAGTCAAAAGGGAGTTGGAAGGAGAGGATTAGCAGCTGAGCTATTGTAACAAACGACAAGGCCTGTAGAGCCCCGTCTGAAATGAAGGATTCGTGTATAGCCATACAGTACACTCCTGGTGTGTGTTGTTTTCTGTGGGTTCCTGTTGTAATGCAACACTCCTTTATGATGTCCGTTGTCTTTAACCTCCTCAGTAGGGATTGGAGATGATGCCAACAGTTCTTTGGATCTCATACGTATGGTCCTGTTCAGTTATGTGTCACACTGAGCACCAAAGACTTCCCACATCACTCGGTGTTCAAACCTTTTTTTTTTTACTGCCATCTCTTTTTTTTAATGTAAGTGAAACATTTAGTGAGGTAGTGTACCATTGTTCCCGACATATCCGTTTGTGATGTTGAGCTGAAACACTCTTTTTGTAAACATGCAACCCAGATTTCTCTAAGAGGAACTTGCAAGATCAACTTGGCTTTGGGAGGAAACTTTTATCCTGGTGCGATAGAAATTCACGTTTTTGTTCCTCCCGACTGCTGTCGCTGTGCACTGTTGAAGAGCCACGAGTGCCTACACTTGAAGTGACGTTGATCACGTCCTGCTGACTACTCAATGTTTCTCTATGCTCAGCTGTAGAGGTTAGAATCGCCCCCGCCCTCCCCAACCCTTCAAATAAAATAATAAATGGCCAAGCATTTGGTTTCCTCCTCCTGCTGCTGATTTCATGTTCCGCCAGATAGTAAAAAAAGGCAGCGTCTGGCTGTTTGTGTGTCGGGCTGTGCTTTCTCACTAGAAGCAGAAGGCCAGAATGGAGCGATACTGAACATGTGCCAGAGAGACAAGAGACACCCCCCGGCTGTGTGCCTACTGGTGCTTGTACTTCTCTTCCATTCTTCCTCCGTTGTGTTGAGGTTTGCCTGGGGTGAATTGTCGAGATTTATGCATGTGTTGTTGTTGTTGCTGGTTTTTTTTTTTTTTTTTGTTTCAATTTGTGAAATAACAGGGCTCTGAAATGTTTTGTGTCATATCTTGGTGATAATACTTCAACCTCAAGGCAAAGATGTGAACCACAGAATGGATAAAATATACTTTTCAGCAGGCAAAACTAGAGAAATAGCAGAGGCATCAACGTCTCAATCAACCAGCATTTCTAACAACTAACATTGGATAATTCTTTTTGTGCATGGCCTTCGCTCTTTGTGTTCAGTCTGAAGATTCCTCTTTAATACATTCTTATTTTAGCTGTTGAGCTGCTTTTTACGTTTGAACTCATCCTCTGTATCCATTGTTTTATATGTGACTGGTGATATTTTCAGTGTAATGTTGTAGGTATTTACTTATAATGAATGTTTAAGTGGAATTTAATGCTATTTTCAAGTTCAATAAATCTCAAATTTTTGTATCCGTTTCTATCCAGATGCTTTATTACACTGAACACAAATTACTTCTCACAAGTCCACAGATGGCGTATGCAGTTATGTGTCTCAGAAGAAGAGACCGCAGTAACATGTTTGTGAAAATGAAACAAGACAGCCACCTAGTGTTCCTGGGTGGGTAATGAATCCAGTTTCACAGAGGTGTGAAAGATTATGGGCCATCATTAATAATGTGAAGAGAAATACATTGCTTAATACAGATATATCTATAGACATATTTCTCTATTTATATCCAATATTAACAATAACAAACCACTGCTATGATTAGTGTTTATTGCAAAAACTGTCAAAGGTATAACATTGCCAGTGTTTTTAGTATTACATACTGTATATACTTCAGAAATGGAACAGAGGGCCAAGTACTAACTGGTTTTAATGAGCAGTTGTGTTAAAAGAAATGACACCTCACACTCCCAAACGAATATTTTAGATATGATTTGTAATGTGGAAGTTATGTCACTCACTCTATGTTGCAGACTGGTTGTCTACTGGGATGTGACTTATTTTATTACACTACATCAGTGTAGTGCAATAACTGTAAAACGGCTTGTGGTTTTGAATGCAGCCCTGCTTCAGTAACGTTGCGTTCATGTCCCATTAAAGGGCGGAAGACGGAGTTTTTATAATGGGGAAAAAAACAATGCTGATGTCACAGTATAAGTCCTATGAATTATATATATATATACATTTGAAACAAACAATAATTAGCATCTTCTAAATACATGTTCCAAGTCAGTATTTCATTGTTTTCAGGGGAAAAGACTTTAAAGGCACTTCCGAGGCACGCCCACTCGACCAGGGCCTTGTTTCAGAATGGGCGTGTCTGCTTTTGTTGTGTTTTGTGGAGAAGTAAACAAGCTTCAGGCGGAGTCACCTATTGATTATTTGTCCATTTTTACTGAATCTGTCAAATTGAATCGCATCGAGTTGAACAAAGATATTGTGCTCGAACTTTTTGGTGAATCAGGAAAATGTGTGAAACGTTCAAATGCAGACAGGGAAGATAACAATAAAAGCTAAGCCTACACAGAACATTGCAGAGAATGTGAACACAATTGACACAGCACCTGCTTTAGACGCTTCCCCTCCAGTGCAGCAATATTTAAAAGACTTTCACCACCGTTTATGTTCCCTAATGTGCGAGCAGCAGCGGAGGAAACAGCCAGTCCATTCGGAGAGGTTTCGTGTTTTTAACGCACCCCTAAACCACGTGTTACGTTTCCATAGTCACGTCACATCGGCTCCACCATGTTGTAGGAAATCCACCGCTGCTCCTCACTCACTGTCAGATTACAGTTTAATCCGAGGAGGAGGAGGAGGAGGAGGATACGCTGTCAAGACGCTGCCTGCATCTTGGAAAGACTCTCGGTGTTTATGCTTACTAAATAAACGCGACTTTACGTACTAGTGTCAGTCTCTACAATAAACGGCCTGCACGTAGAAGATGCACCGCCAGTCTTCCGTCGCTGTCTTCGCCTGTCCGCCGACCTGCCAATACGTTAAGATGTTAGCTGGCTAACTAGCTGGAAAAGAGTAACTAAATCGGATTAGCCGCTAACGGCAGCCTCCCTCTAGGTAACATCCAGGTATTATTTGCTGCACTGGTCAACTATTACACAGCAAACCGTCGTCTCCTGTGTTTTTTTAAGTTTATTACAATTCTACATTTGTGTCAACATTACTACTTAACGTCAGTGCTGTAATTACTCGCTAGAATAAATGTTGCTGCGAGCTAGCTAGGCTGTTAGCCACCCAAGCCACAACAAGAGCTGGAGCTCCTCGCTAGCTAATCTTCACTGTTTGTTGGAAAAGAGAAAAATTAACGTCAGTGCCTCCGACCGCAGCCGAAGTCAGGACGGAGCCCACGGCCACGCTGATGTGCTTGTGCTAGCTTGTCTTCGGGCTAGCTGGCAAGAGGGCTGTGCAAGATTGTATCCCTGAAATTAGCCTTCAGACGAAGCAAAGATGTCAGGAAAGGATAAAGACAAAGACAAAACGGAGAAACAGTCCACAACGGAGCGGCTGATAAAAGGTGAGTGTTTCCGTCAGCGTGAGATGCGCATTAGAAATTGTCTGACTGGCAGCTAACGCACGGATTGAAAACCACCTGTAGCTGGTGGAATAACTTTGTCTAAAGCCTTTCTGTCAAAAAGGCTGTAGTGTGTGTAATGTTAGTGCAACAGCGAGAGGCCAGGAAGCATTCAGTCATATGAGATACAAGTTGCATATAGAGTAATTATCACTTTTGTTGTATATTGCACTATTGTCATACCCATATGGGCTCCTCAGCCTTTCCCTTTTACCAGAAGATGCTCATGTGTCTGTGGATAAGGATCTGTATCACTGCTTAGGACAGAACTTCTTTAAGGTATTATCTCCATAGTTCTCCACTGGTGTATGTAATACACTGCCTCATTGCAGAAGTCAAAGGCAGTGCGTCCTACATCTATGCCCAATCTCCTTGACATTTAGGATGGGCGAGGTCCTAATTCATGGGGCCGTCACTCACTCACGGGAACACCCGAGGTCTGCTCAGGTTACGAGAAGAGCTTTACAAGATGGATTCCTTCACGCTGAGGTTGTCGTGGCTTATTGGACAGACAGGACACCATTTGTTGTGTCTGCCCAAGACGGGACAGTCAGAGCCAAGTGTGAGGTAGCTCCCGAGAGAGAGAACCCAACCCCACCACTGCTACTTAATGCCAGCGCAGCCCACATCCCCCGTCTGTCTGCAAGGGCACTGGGAGAGTGTCCTGCCAGGGAACTGGAATGCTGATGTGTGAGCCAGTAGGGAGAGGGTGAGTTAATTGTGGAAAGAATCTCCCCAGTGATGTTCCCAACATGGCCAGCCACATGGTGGAGAGAGAGAGAGAGAGAATGGGAACGTGACAGGGAGGAAGAGAGACAGAGGAAATATAGACTGGAGTAAAGACAACTTTGCTTTAGGGTGGGGACCCCAAACCAATACTGGTGCCCTATTAAAAAGTCTGACATCCGTTGTTGCTATCCACATCATGCATGGTTGTTTTGAGTGCATACTTTCTCAAATTGAGTGAAATATCAGTATATGAGGTGATCCTTTGTTGTTGTCAGGTAATCGCATTGGTGTTTCCAGTGTAACTGGTGTTTGTAAGAGGGCTTAACTGGTGGACTGCATAAGACTAATGCTGCTCTCGTTGTGTAAGTCAACAGTTAAGCTCATGCTGAGTATTGCAGTCGACCTGGTAGCTCCATCACTTGGTCATTAGATCTCGTGTTTTCTCCCCAGGCCATGTGTGAACACACTAACAGGCGTGTGGAGCCCCCTGTACTCACTGATGACAAGACTTTGCCAGGCTGCGTTTGGTTTTTGAAATCTCCATTGCTTTCTGTGACAAAGATTCGTGTCACTTTTGATCCGAATTGAACCGCATCGCTGCTGCTTGTTAAACCTGATCCTCCGTGTCTGGAATAATATCAAAGAGATATAAGACACACAGTGTATAGAGAGAATAAACCCGAGGCCTGGCGGTTTAGCTCGCGAAGGTAATGCATTCACTGATAATTAGAGCAATCTGAAGTGGACTTCATGATTCATCCAGCCACAGTCTGCTCCATTCATCTCTACCCAGCCGCATCTTTGTAATTCAATCCCCCTCTATTGTGTTGATTTTGAAACAATAGCGAACATATTCTAGACCCTGGCTCATATCACTGTCCAAAACATTATCCTCGGTGGGCAGGATGGTAGATAGTAGTGTCTTTTGTTTCTTGACTCGTTTGTTGTCATGCCAGACAGTGTGGGTGTTGATGCAGTGCAGCGGTGGCCCTGTGTGTGTGTGTGTGTGCGCGGTTCTGAAGAGTTCATCAAACATTAATGCTAATTAGGCCATGCAGTCTCTAATAAGAAGCCAGTGTCAGGGCGGTGGCGTCTTATTATTTTGAACAAAACATTTTTCTTCATGGGGTTATGTGTGTGGGGGGAAATAAGTGTCTCACTTCAGTTTGTCTGCACCGTGGCTTTGTGTCAGCGCGCGGCTGTTTGGACTGAGCAAGGCTGTGTGCTGGCAGCCAGAGATTCATTTCTATCTGTGTTTGAACAGACGGGTCCAGCCTTGATTGTACAGGCAAACCCACCCAGAATTTATTATTGTTGTTGTTGTTGTTATGGGAGGGCGGGAGGGGGGTCATTCCTGTTGAGTTGGAAGGAGTGTTCGGTCCTTTGGCATTGAGACCAGCTATTATTGTCCAGCACGGGTAATTACTGCCAGCCTGTAGGCAAATGCTCGTAAATTTGGTCAGCGTGTCTGTTGCCTGAAATGTTTGACGGTCTGGTTATCTCATGCCCTATTATGTATCCCGTTCTGTGTCATCGTGTTTTCACAGAGTCTGCTTTGTTCGTACTGGAGCCTTCCTTCAGTGTGACGAGGCTTTTAAGTAAACAGCCCCTGAATCTGGAAGCCCTTGCTAATAGAAGCTTTACCTAATCTGTTCTTAAGGCTCGTACCTCAGCTTACAGCTCTGTTCGCGGCCGTGCTTCGTAGGCCTGGGAGCACTTACTGTTTATTTATACCACACTGGTCAACGTATGACAGCTTGTCCTCGGCACAGACCAGCCGAGTTGGAGCTGTGCTCGGGCTTCTCCACGGCAGGCCAAGGCTAGTCTGTGGCCTAACTAACATCAGCAATGCATTTAACAGCGTGTGTCAAACGTTTCTTTAAAAAGCCATGAAAAACATCAGAGTGGATCAGCCTCTAAACTCAGTGTGTTCCTCAAGTCCAGACTGAGACACAACCCTGAGTGAGACATACATTAGGCTCCCCCTGCACTCAGGCACCGCATCACTGATTAGCAAACGCACCCACACTAAAAACTCATTAGTGCTTTTTTCATATAGCACTTTGATTTGCTGTGTGTGGGTGTGACAACATTCTCAGAATGCCTCTCTCTCTCTCTCTCTCTCCTCCTCTTGTTCTTGTGCCACTGGCACAGCTTATCGCATAAGTAGTGCTGATTTCCTCGAGCTGATACAGGTATTTATGTCACATTTGATGGCACGGGGTGTCCTGTGCACCGACCTGTGGATGGATCTGATCATATCAGGAATCCAGGATGAAGCGGCACAAGTGTGCACCGTGGCAGGGTTTTCTGTGCTCTCTTTATTAGCTGCACTAAGGCTGTCGTTTAGAACACTCTTCTTTTTTATTTATGCCTTACAGACTGTGTTGAACCAGCCTTACACCATACTTAATTGGTGCCATAATGTATTTGGTGTGTGCCTGGTCTGTTATTAGGCATACCAGCTGTAATCCCTTTTACCTCACAAGCCCTGAAGTGAGAGGGCTTGGATCACACTCTACTATTGTTTTGAACAAGTGCAGCTTAGTCTGCAGCTATCTGCCCCTGGACTGTTCTGAACTGATGAGCTGCTGCCACTGTTACAGTACTAATCTGCACTGTGAACAGCGTGGTACAGAGTTCAGTTTGAGCCTTTTTAATAGTGCTAGTTATACAACTTCTCATACACTAAAACGGGATATAATTCACATGAATGTTTGATTTTGGAGAATTGGATTGAATTATGCTTTCTTTTTGTCAAGTATGTTTTATTGAGGATGGATTACAAAATGTAGGACACTGAAGAAAAGCAAAGCTAATACAACAGATAGTATCAACATAACTGAACACAATGTGGAATTATGCTTTCTTAATGGCATATCTGGTGAGTCTGTATTATAAGGCACAGTTTTCCTTTGGAGAATAGCTGTCTGTGTCTAATGTATTAACATTACTACCCTACTGCTGCGTCCTCTATTTGACAGTGATACATTTTGCAGTTTTAGGATGTTGCGCACTTGACTGTTTTGATGGCGAGGCGCTCAGGTCTCAGCCTCGAAAAGCATTGACCTTTTGCGATGACAGTAAAAGGATTGTGTAGGTGGTATGGAGCAGATGAGTGAGGGAGGGTGGGTCAGGTGAGTCGCGGGTCTTCTTACGGGTCTGTCTCATGCATCTTTTGCAGTCCGTTATCATGTAGGTGTATGCATCCCTCCTGCTCTGCCAATAACTTCACCTTGTCTCAGTTAATGCAAATGTCACTTCTTATGATGACAACTTTAGCTCCATGTGTGAAATGACCATCTCTTCTTGCTTAGACGCACATCTAATTGTCTCTTGAATGCAATATTGACAAAACCGAATTGCTGTAAATGCTAAAAAAAAAAAAAAAAGCTACAAGAATTTGAATTAGCTCTAAGCTATTTATTCTAATAGATGGTGTTGCTTTTTTCCTTCAACAGCTGTGCCATACCCTCCACAGCATAAGCTGACTGTGAAAGAGCTGTTCGAAGATGGCAAGCCCAACGCTGAGCTGCTTCGCAACCACCTCGTCAAGGAGGGCAGGGTGGAAGAGGACGTGGCTCTAAAGATCATCAATGATGGGGCCAACATCCTCCGCCAAGAGAAGTGCATGCTGGAAGTGGAGGCGCCTATAACAGGTAGGCTGGCACATGCTCACTCAGAGTCCAGGCTCAAACTCTGGACTGACTGCTGACAACCTTGGAAACATCAGTCTTAAAAAGTAGATGTAGTACTGTGTGTTGTCCCTTGTGCATGAGGGTTCAGTAGAGCTTCTTCCAGTGCTACCCTTGTGAAGTAGTTTTAAAGAGTAACTGTTGGATGCAGACATTAGTCATTCCAAGACAGCACAGATAGTGTTGTGAACAAAGAGTAAACACAGCACCAACCGAGGCATTATTCCATTGCCACACTGTTTGTGTATGCCGGCAGCTGGTGTATACCCCGTTCTGTGCCAGATCCAAGGGCCTTGCAGGCTGTCAGAGTCAACTCAGTCACCAGTCAGTTCTTTAAAAAAAATATCTGCTCCCTCTTGGCTGACCTTTGCATGGCCGAAATTCAGCACCCTCACATCCAACCAGCTCTCCAGAAAAAATGATATATGCTGTATATATGAAGGGCATAACTTAATCGGCTCCCCCGGTTTTGTTACTGTTCAGTTCCCCTCAACACAAAAGTCATGTAGCATGATATGGCTAACGTGCACATGTGAAAGTTGGACACTTCCTGTGTTCTGCAATTTGACAACAACACGTCTCTTTGCTGTTATGTGGTGGACAGGAGAGCCTTTATATCTTATTTTAGCTTCACTCTGGGGAGAGCCAGTGTGATAATATCTTTGCATGCTTATATGGTTTATTAAAATAGCCAGCACAACCTTCACAGCTGACAGTTGCTAGTTAGCAGAGATAATAAGAGGATGAACTTTCCTAACAAAAAAAAGTATTTATAGCTCAGTTGTGTAATAACGTGTGCAATACTGTTTCCACATTCCACAAAATCAAATGTAATCTAAATCTAAATGCTCTCATCTGCACACAGCTGATACCAGTGGTGTCATTGCAGGGTCAGATCTGCAGTGTTTCTCAGTGTACCTGACTGTAACAATTCATATGCTAGATCAATACATCAAAGCTAATTATCGATGCATTGCATCAATTTGAAAAGTCAACTTAAATGTCTCTGGCTTCAGCATTAATCAATATGAAACACTTTCACTGAAACTCCTCCCTCCCCTGCCATGACTCAGTGAGTTTAAATGATTAGTTTAGTAGTTGACAACTTATTGATTAATCGATTAATCGTTGCGAGTCTAATCAAGGGTATTCAGTCTTTAGATCTTTGCCTCTGTCCTCTAATTGGAAGAAACTGTTTAATGAGGAGACTCCGATATCTTCAGTGTTTGGTGTCATATCACAGTATTTACTGAAATAACAGGCACAGTATTTTGTGTCTCTTATATTAGAATATTGATTAAACTATAACTGTCTTGTCTGTGTTTCATTTTGTAGAGGAGGGATATAATGGATATAAAGTTTTTCTAATCATTACTGAATCCAATCCTGATTTGAGGAGAAAAATAATATCTGGCCTAGAACGGAATGGAAAACTTGTTAATGTACAGAACTCTTTGAAACTGCAAGTTTAATAAATGTAGAGGCTTCTTTTAGGTTTTTGTAAATATAGCTGGTTTTAGAATAGACAAATAGCAATTTGTAAATCCAGACAGAAACATCAGTGTGCCTTGCACTTGTTGTTACATGAGGAATTAACAGCAGTGTGTTTGTCTTTTGGCAGTATGTGGTGATGTCCATGGCCAATTCTTTGACCTTATGAAGTTATTTGAAGTGGGGGGATCACCCAGTAACACACGGTATCTCTTCCTCGGTGACTACGTAGATCGAGGATACTTCAGTATTGAGGTAAGTTGTTGTTTATTTTATTAATTTGTAATAATTTATTTTACATTTAAAGGGGGAAAAATGACGCACCTGTATCCAAACTAGGTGTTTAGTTCACAGAGGATTTGAAATACATTTGGTCGAACAGGTATCTTATCTTAATATTAACTCTATAGTTGAATTCACATAGTTGAATTCTCGTCTTAAGATGTTATATGTTGGATAAGCTATATTGTGAGGCTGTAACAATGCACACTATTCACTGTTAATTCAATTTTGTCAGTATTGTCAATACATTTCATTAGAGCAGAAATTGGTTCCTTTCTTTTCCTGTGTCTTATTTTATAAAATGAAGTTTGTCTAAAATGTTTTATCAATACAATTTTAGACAAACTTTCACTCATTTCTGCTGTAAATGAAAATGTATTGAAATTAGGACTTCCCAATTACTCTAAACATTATTGAAATCGCAATATGGCCAAGTGCAATCTGAAAATCGCAGAATCAATATGCTTTAATGTTTAAGGTAAAATGTGTGACAAACAGCTTTATAATGAAGAGATGTCCTGGCCTACAAATCTTGTTCTGCAGATTTAAGAAAGCATGTTAAGCAAAATTATGATTTTAACTTTGTTTGTGATGAAAATAAATAAAGATAATCCCCACAATAAGTGTGAATCTGTCAAAACAATCACAATATTATGTTTTTACCATATTGTGCAATCCTAATTGAAATGTGACACAAGGGTGACATATCAAGTCAAATAGTGAATACTGTGCACTGAACAATGTGATATGTTTCCGTGTCTTGTCCCTTCAGTGTGTGGTGGGTTAATGAGACGTCTTTATCTTACATCGGGTCACCATGTAACCTGACCTCTTGCTGTGTTTTTGGCTTGGCACTCTGCTGCTTGTATCCTAGTGCAGTGCATGTGAATTCACATTAAGTTGATGTTATAAGATAAAGGTAAACTAAACTAATGGTCTGTTCACTTTTGATTCTCAAAATGGGTAGGCTAGTTACTAAGATGTAAGGCTTACTGCAGTGCTGCTCTGAAGATCTTACTTCAGTGCTTCTTGACCAATGGGTTTTGCTGTCTAAGTTCTATTTCAATGACAACTTCAAAGGGCACGGTCCATACATGCTTGTTAGAACAGTTAAAAATAAGATGGTGGATTGGAACAGAGAGCTGCAGACTGGCTGTACGAACTGCAGTACCCTTATTAAGAGCCCTGGCTGGAGGGTGGCAGCTGTAGTAAGCTTTGATTCATAGCATTTACAATGGTGACCCAGCTTCATGGATAAAAAAAGGATTCAAAACATCCATAGAAAACACTACTGCTGTGTAATCCCGTCCTCTGCTGACCACTATAGGTATATTCAATAATCATACTCGTACAATGGTCGAGTACTGCTTTAAGCATCAGACGTTAGCTGTAATTAGCTTAAGCAAGAGACAGATCATTGAAAATTGCTAGTCAAAAAGCAGTATACCAAAAATGTTCCGTAAGTTAGGTTACTATGTCAACATCTGTGCTGAGAAGGAGAAAAGGCAGAAATTGTGCCCGATGATATGAAATAGGCTCAGATCTAGATCAGTAAAAATAATAGGTTACCTTGTGGGAGTAGTGTGAACCTCTACACTCACTGTCATTTATCCTCAATCACAGCGAGGTACAGTATTTGTCAGTTATGACTCAACATCAGTATTGTTCAACACATATCAAACTCAAATTGTTCCTGTGAATACCTCAGAGGACTTGATCTGATTTTAGCTCTCTGGAGCATCAGGCCTTGCATTGCGGTACAGCATTGTTATTTTAAACATTTTACACATCAAAGTGTTGACAGGTCTTGGGGAGTGCTACTGCATATGTGAACAAAGTCTATTGGCTCTCTAAAAGGTGCTGTTTGAAATCTGATACATTTCCTCAAGTGATGTCACTTGAGTCAGTTTTAGGTGGAGGTGAAGACTGCAAGTTTCAAACTGAAACAAATCTGGGGGTGGCATTAGTTAGACCGGAGCTTGCCAGACCTCTTTAGCCTGCTCCTCATTTCAGCTTGAGGCTACATTAGCTGCTAATTAATCTCTGACCAGCCTGTTAGAAGTCGACTTGCATTGTGGGTAATGTGTGTGCCAGGTTGAAAAGAAGAAGAATGCTTGGAATAAAAAAAAAAGATCTCTGGTTCTGCTGCATCAATTCTGATCCCTCTGTTCATAAACTGTCAGTGGAGAACTCTCTTTAGTGACATGAGAAATGATTTTGTCCTGATTTATCTGTTGTTTAGTTATTATTTGTTTATTGCATTTTGAAAGCGTGAAATGTTGCAATACCATCAGGAACATTTGCAAAGGAGAAGCAGAAAATAAAGAACGGAGGATGGTGCGTAGTGGGCCAGATGTAAGACTCAACAAGGCAGCATGCTAACGTTTTGAGCACCCTGTGGGGGATTTTGGTGGGCACTGGCTAGTACCCTGAGGTGGGTGAAATGTCACAGATGAAAGGAGCAGACTGAAACAGCATAGGGGATCATAGGCTGATGCCGATTTAGGGTTTGTGTCCACTGAAGTGCTCAGAAATTGGCACTGGGGTTATTTCCCCATGCATTTCTATAGCAAAGTGACACTTTAAACACTAACAACCCAATAGAGGGGAATGACCTCTTCTCCACTTGAAAAACAGTTCAGCGTGTCTGAGCCACAGCGCTTATCAGTGTCACTCTGGAGCTCGTCCACCCACTGCAGTTGGAGCACAGGTGTGATCAGACAGGAGTGGAGACATACTGCTGTGTACAGCACTATATATATGTGTGTAATGTATGGATCATTCTTTCAGCATGTCAGAAGAAGCCGTTTGGCCTGATTTACTGATGCAAACTCACCACAAAACCAAAAATAATGAGCCTGAAAGCCCCAGATTCTTGCTGTTTGCTCTCGCTAGTAGGGCTGAACATTCTCTACATTTTAAAGGAAGGCCACAGAGCTCACTTCAGTAACACATAAGACAGATATAGGAAAATGGATATCAGGATGTGGTTACCTTGGCAACATTAAGAGTCACTGTAGCCTCTTGAAGGAGCGTATTACCTTCGCAGGCCAGCAATTTGCCAAAGTCTAAATTCAGTGCATGTGAGCAATCCATTTCATTCTCTAAGCTCTTCTTTATCTACTTAGTAAATTCTCTTTGATCCAAGAGAGTGTGTCTGTGGACTAACTCTCCCAGCCCCAGCATAGGCTCTGTATACACACCAGGCACAGGCTGAAGTGTGTGTGCATAAATCTACATATGTGTGTCTGGGTTCGAGGTGAAGGTAGCCAGGGCTCATGTCTGCCACACAAAGCTTTGTGCCATTTCCTTTGTCTGGCTCCCCCACTCCAGGCTCCAACACAGAGTGGCTGGCTAAAAGAGAGCAGAGGGCTCTCATTAAAACCCATGTCAGCTTCTAGTCACTCCAGGCCATGTCCCTTTCTCCGCCTCCGCACATGAGAGATCAAGTCACACCGACAGTCCCCCACTACACATTTACCTACACTTCACAGTTCACTCTTCCTCCTGACAGTGGAAGTGAATACGAAAATGTAGTCCTCTCTTTTTTTCCCTACATTGTCAGTTGCATGAATACATACCTGCTAACTCTGGTTACCTTGGCATCTTGTTCCAGCGACTTAATAGCAGTCCAGACTTGGTGCATGTTAAAAGAGTGGGCTGAGAGTGGCAAGTGGCAGCTATTGAGCAGTGCCTTGTCTGAAGACTAAAGAAAAAGCAAGTTCGTTTGGATTGTGAATACCGGTCTGCTTTTCATAGTCTTTTTATTTATTTATTTATTTATTTAGCATTAGAACATTTAATATGGTCACTGGAAAACATCCTATTGGTGAATTTGCAAAGAAAAAAAACACATCTTGCTATAGGTAAATGAAATAAATAAGTAATAAGAAAAATAATAATAAAGCCAATTCATCAAGACAATATCAGATAAAAATATTAGCTTGATCAATAATGAAAATAATTGTTAGTTGCAGTCCTAGTCTGTGATAATGTTATAAACAAGGAGGTAAGTGAGACCGGGATGGTCGGTCTTTGTAATCCCTTCGATGCTGACATGTGCTTTCCAGTGAGAAGTGAGCACTGGAAATTAAACACCAATCACACAAGCACTTTCAGAGCTTAGACTTTAATCGTCGGTGCACATCTTTGACTTTTCCCTCTCCTCCCCTCATCCCACATTTTCTCTCTCACTGTCTGTCCTCCCAGTGTGTTCTCTACCTCTGGTCGCTCAAGATCAACCACCCCACCACACTCTTCCTCCTGCGTGGGAACCACGAGTGCCGGCACCTCACAGAGTACTTCACCTTCAAACAGGAATGTAAGTGCAGTGTTTCTCTCAGCAGTATGAAGGCCAGTCTAATGTGCTCCTACGCTCTCTGTAGCACTTCACAGTGGCCTGTATCAATCAGGTTTCAGATTCCTGACAAAGCATGGATGCGAGGGGTATGGCAAGTGCACGATCGCTCTTGCGCTTACTATAGCAAGTTATTTGATCATCCTTTTTTATTTCTACACACCAACAGGCACAAAATAAGAACACATAATTTTGAGAAACATTGGTATTTCCATGTCAGAGAAGAAGTGTGCGGTAACTGTGAGGTGACTGACTCCCCTTAATGAAATGACTAGCTTCCCTTAAGTAGGACATGTTTGTCAGAAAGTGTCTGTGGGATCAGGAAGTCCCGTCACAAGATGTGGCAGTTCATCAGTGTTACAGACTCCGCAGAGGAGAT
Organism: Morone saxatilis; assembly: GCF_004916995.1. Taxonomy (NCBI): domain Eukaryota; kingdom Metazoa; phylum Chordata; class Actinopteri; family Moronidae; genus Morone; species Morone saxatilis. Next base: position 24,441,522 of record NW_023339718.1, read on the forward strand.
GAAGCCTTTTTCCTTTTCACGTTACAGACGATGAACTGCTGGAGCATGGAGAGCAGCCAGGCATGCTGCTGATGCTTTTCAGAGTTACACACACACACACACACACTGATTTCAGTCTGTGACAGTTGAGTGTGTGAATCTGTCTGTGTGTGTGTGTGTGTTTGAAGCAGGTGTGGAGGCATTAGTATGCAGGCTCAGAAACAAAGACATTTTGGCAGACAGCAAAGACAACCTCGCCAGCTGCAAATAGATTTCACTCTCTACATCTTCAACCCCCCCTCCCCCCTCCCCCACTTCCACCCACATACCACCTCAGCTACACACACAAACGGTGTCATTACATACTGCAGTGGTTTAGGTGGTGGTCATTGGGGGCAGGGTGTAATACTTACAGAATGAAATCATTTTTTTTTTACAATAAAAGCAATTAAGTATGTGTGCAAACTAAGTGAGCAGATAAAGCAGTAGGGGTAGGGAAATCATTGATTCTTAGATACATTGTGATCTTCACTTACTTTGAGTTTATAGGGCTTCCCCATCTTTTTAGTTTTATATATACCACGGCAAAATGACAGGTAGTGGGAGGAGAGACGAGGCTAATGTGCTTAGTGACTGAATGTGTTCTGCTCCTTGATATTGTTTATTTTAAACCCTGCCAAACTGACTAATCATTTCAGCACTGTGGTATTACATTGGATCACATTACAGATTTGTCCAGGAGATTAGGCAGTGTAGTTGGAAGATGATTACACGTATGACTGCGACCGAGGAATTTTATAACTGCTTGACCTTGACCTGTCTTTGTACAGGAGTTACCTATAGGACACATGGTTTTAGAGCAGAAAGTCCTGCACAGACATTGCAACAGACAGTGGACAGCCAAAAAAGTAGCCAGACTCTAAACTGAAACTTTCTACATGCAACATGATAAAAGAATGCTCATTTCAAGTACAAAGCTTCACTCTAAAGACTTATTTATGTAGCACTTCCTTGGTACTGGAGCATTGGTTTGTTCAGTCTTTAAAACCCACTTTGTACCGTCATTGGCTGCTCCTGCCCTATAAGGAGTCAGCTTCCTCCTGCCCTGATCTGACCTGCAGTGTTGTGCAAGTGACACTGCAGAAACTGCCTGGAAACGATCATCAGTCCCACTGTTGGTAGAGGAGCTGTATTACTTCTTTGCAACACTTCTGAAGAACCTTGACATGACATGAATAAGCAGATACAACAGAATTTTGGCCATTTGTGGCTGTTTTTTTTTTTTTTTAAGAAAAGAACTACAGATTATTTATACTATAGGGATGTCTCCAAAAATGAACTATATGTTGTGTTGTCGCAATGTGTTTGCTGCAGGTAAAATTAAATACTCTGAACGGGTGTATGACTCCTGTATGGAGGCCTTTGACTGCCTGCCCCTCGCTGCCCTGCTCAACCAACAGTTCCTGTGTGTGCATGGTGGACTTTCACCAGAAATCAACTGCCTAGACGACATAAGGAAAGTAAGTGATCAGATCAAATACAGAAATAGCATCATTCTTTCATGTTTCATGTTTCTGTCTAAGAAGGGAAGATCTAAATTCTATTTATTTTAATATTGGTTTGAAATGTTGCAGCCCATTTGGAGTTCATCACTGCGATTTGCTGCACGTAAGAAGTCAGTCCTAAGCAAACATTGTCTCTATTAACTGTGTTTCTGTTTTTTGTGCTCAACAGTTAGACAGGTTTAAAGAGCCTCCAGCATTTGGGCCAATGTGTGACCTAATTTGGGCTGACCCTGGGGAGGACTATGGCAGTGAAAAGACATCTGAACACTTCAACCATAACTCCGTCCGAGGCTGCTCTTACTTTTTCAGGTATTAGATAAAATAAAATTGCTCCCTTCATCACTCCTGCTGCAGCTACACTCACTCTAGTAATGCTTTAGTAGTGCAGTAACACCAAGCTCTCAGAACATTTATTGTAATGTAAACAATTGATTTTAGCAGAGATTTTTGTTGACCCATCTCACATAAATAGAAAAATAATGACAGATAATTGAAAATAGGCTGCATCATACAGGTCAGAGGATGTCACTTCACTTTTTTGTAGGTCAAACAGCTTATTGAGGCACTTTCAAAAATGGCCCTCTCAAAACAGGTTAACGGATAAAAACAGCTTGTTCAAAATAGGTTAACACATTAAATGTGACTTTTACAAAAATAGGTTAACAGATGCAAACAGCTTGATCAGAATATGTTCAATGAAAATAGGTTCAGAAATGGTCCACAGGCATACATCTTAATGGCACATAAGAAGGCTTGTTTGGAATCCTGTAGGTCGGCAGAGACAAAAAGCTGGCACTACTTAGTAGGTGTCCTGTATGAGGAATTAAGGGACAACCTACAGCTAATAAGAGTCGTAGTATTCACTCAGACCATGGAATCAATAGTATTTGCAAGTTTGATACATTATTTGACTTCCTGGAAGTTATGTTACAGCTGGTGTTGCTGCAGTAACTTCCTGATTGATAGGTTATTTTTGAGTGCTACAGATGTTTCCTCATAATAGATTTATACATTAAGACAGTCCCTAAGTTTTAATGATATTTCCAGACGTGATAAATCACTAGTTTAAACAAGCTTAGAATTTAGCAAGTACTTTCCACATAGTAATGGATTTACAGATTGCAGTCCTGCCCTGGTCTGAAATCCACTGAAGTGGTAAATGTTAGAAACTGTTATCTTGGCCTGATGTAGATCTGTGAAATGTTGAATGCCCACTAATTTTTCTTGAGCATTCCTAATGGATTGGTAGACCAGCTATAGAAGGAAAGGCAGTGAAAACACTCAAGTACCCTCATCCAGCTGAGCTCGTCTGCTCTCTTGCCTTCTTCCGTCTGCTTTGGTTACAGTCCCCAGCTTCGGGAGAGCCCAGCACAGCCCATAAATGCCAAAGTCCTGGCTCTGGGTGCTCAGCATCTTTAAACCCCTAGCTCAACAGGCCACAGGGCATGGCATGCTGAAAATAAATATAAAAGTATTTCAGTAGGCAAACAACAGTCAGTGAAGTCATAAGTGGCCTCATGCTGTTCCTTTAATGGTTTCAGTTTGAATAAGCTTTGACCTCCACTCTGTCTCTCTGTTTCTTTTTTCTCTTTGCAGTTACTCAGCCGTGTGTGACTTTTTGGTAAATAATAACTTGCTGTCAGTAATAAGAGCCCATGAAGCACAGGATGCAGGGTAAGTAGGGTTACAATTTTGTGATTAATTTCCAGCACATTATAATTTTATATTTGATGAGTCATTTTGTTTGCGGCCTGACAGGTATCGGATGTACAGAAAAAGCCAGACCACAGGCTTCCCTTCATTAATCACAATCTTTTCAGCTCCAAATTACCTAGACGTCTACAACAACAAAGGTTCTTGTGGTTTTTCTTTTTCTCACTCTCATTGTTGTATTTCTATTTTTATTTTATTTTTCAGTCCTTGAATCTCTTCTCGCATCTCTTTCCCTTTGTCAATCTTAGCTGCTGTATTAAAGTATGAGAACAACGTGATGAACATCCGACAGTTCAACTGCTCACCCCACCCTTACTGGTTGCCCAACTTTATGGATGTCTTCACATGGTCTTTGCCTTTTGTTGGAGAGAAAGGTATGTTTGTTGTTTATTTGGGCAAATGTGAATGGCAAGCCAAAAAGAAACCCTTTATTGCGTAGTCTGCGATACACTGACTTTGTGGAACATACAGACCCAGACTCACCCACATCTTATTTACGCCTGGTATTTAAATGCAACACGTTATCCTGATAAGGAAAAGCGCATGTTAATGCAAGGTGTAAGTGCGTTGTGATCAGAATTTGATCAGATCTGTAAAAGCAATCCGTACAAAATGATGGCATTCCATACACAGCATAACTGATACAGAATGGTTTTTAGCTAACATAAAATATAGGTTGATGTTTAAATTTAGAGAGCAAGCAAACGAGAAGGCTGAAAGAGACACGCTTCTAATTAGTAATTATGCATCTGTTCTGTGTATGAAAGTGCCAGAAGATGAGTTATTCAATAGAACTGCATGAGAAATGGAAGCATGGGAAATAGATGATATACAGTAAGAAATAACTGTGTGTGTGTGACTCATCAGTGCAGTTGATTTGCTGTTAACAATATCATTTATCTAGACACAGAGTTCTTTATGCCAGTTCTGCAACACACCAGGACAAACTTTATAATAATTTTAAACATAGGATGGAATAATTTATTACATTTTCCAAATTTACTGGAGGGGAGAAATAATTAGGCTTTGAGCTAAGTTTATAAAGTTTCCCCCAACTCAGAAACTCACAAAACAGTTTTTAAACGGGATTTGTAAGGGAGTGTGTTGCTGATTTTCCATCACTCAAATTATTTGCTCTGGTTTTTTGTAATTTTCTTTTTTATTGGTATTACAAAAGGAAAAACATACATACATACTTATACTTATACTAGCCAATAGGGTGTACATCATACGTCAAAATATTACAGCAAACCACACCTAAGACAGAACAGGAACAAGGACAGTGGATTATAACACAGACAGAGCATTATACATAGTATGCAGTGCCTCAAATTATACATATAAAGAGTATCACATTATATCATTGTAGGAACAGGTGCAACTCTTCTGCACATAACGTTGCCGTGACATAAGGGCACCAAATTTTCATATAGATACCTTTGCCAGAAAAAATCTAAGTGAATTGAGGCAGTGCCACCCAAACTCTGCCCCAAACATGGGTTTGGAACCAGTCTCAAGTTTTAATGTGGCTTCTATCCTCCACAGTGACGGAGATGCTGGTGAATGTACTGAACATTTGCTCTGATGACGAGCTCATGTCAGAGGGAGATGACCTATATGAAGGTGAGACTGAGAGAACCAAATATTGTTGTGGTTTTAGTCTGGATTGTCATGTACCATGATGGTGGAAATATTGTAATATTATTATTTTTCACACTTGTTTGTGTGATCATTTTGAAATGTAGTGATTGATATGGAGCACTGAATATTACTGGTTGCTTTAGTCTAAAAATACATAGATGTATTAAGTGCACATTTGCTTGGCTTGTAGATTTTCTCCAAAATTAATTCTGTTCTCTCATTTTTTAAATTGCATTCTCAGTTTAGTTTTTAATTTGGTTGAAATGAAAATGAGTCATGGCTCGCAGTTAATTGACTCAGAATGCTGGGAGCTATGCTTTTCATGTGAGGTGATTTATACACAGCACTTTCAGCCTATGTCCCAAATGTCTGATGATGAAGGAGTTCTCCTCCCTTGAGTAAAGCTGCTATGCTTTGAAACACACCATTAAACCCTCAGTTCATCTCTCAAATGTATCATGTGTTCATCCTTTGTTCTCTTCCCAAAAGGCTTTTATACAATATTTTGTTCGTTTTAAGTTAGTGCTAAGAAAGTAGTAGTAGGAAAGGATGTAAACGGCAGCATTGAATACTCAAGGTGTGTCTTAACCTTACATTCTGGACTCGTTCCAGGTGGAACCTCAGCAATGCGTAAGGAGGTCATCCGGAACAAGATTCGTGCTGTGGGAAAAATGGCCCGGGTCTTCTCAGTCCTCAGGTCAGACCCTGTCATTAACTCTCTCCCTTTGATGTATCTCTCCCTCTGTCGTGATAACACTCTAACAGGAAAAGGCTCTGTATATATGGATCACAATGAGCTCAGCACGGAGGCGGTAAGATACTCAAATTGAATAGCAGGTCAGCGTGAGGCCAGGAAGGTGCGGGAGTGTTAGTGAAATGAATGGAGTCAGTTGAGTGCACAATGAAGTTGTGTTTGAAAACACAGTGTTGTCCAGCAAGGATTAATGAGCTGGCACGAGATTAGTCACGATGCACCTAGACTGTATAATGACATTAGACATTATTCCAGATTAATGCTGCTGCTGCTACCTTGTCACACTGCTGCAAGTGAGCAACATGTAGAACAGCCTGTCTTT
>NW_023339718.1:24447569-24479765 GCF_004916995.1 Morone saxatilis
AAATTCCTTTGCAGGATGAATATAATAATTATAAGTTTACATTTTAAAAGTAGGCAAAAGTCTCATTTCAGTTGTTACGGTGGAGGAGAAAAAGGTGGATAATAAAACATATTTTAACACTTGTAAGCAATATTTAGAAATATTGCTTGAGCTGCTAAAATTGAGTTGTCACTGACCCACTTACAGAACTAGGACACATGTTAACAGTTTGGCTGCAGGCGTTTAGAGCTGACCGTCTACCACTCTGTCAGGACAGTGCGTGGGCACAGGTTAAATAGCCAGTAATGATTGAACTTGTGACCTTTTGGTTACAGAACAGCCTCTTTACCACTAGGTGTGCGTGCTGCCACCCTGCTTCCTGAAATGTAATCAGTGTGTGTGCCTGTGTTTTGTTTGTGGACTAGGGAGGAAAGCGAGAATGTGTTAACACTCAAAGGCTTGACCCCAACTGGAACTCTTCCTGTGGGAGTGTTGTCAGGGGGGAAGCAGACCTTACAGACTGGTAAGTGTGGTTTATACTCAATAACCGCATTTTATGATTCTTCCTTTTTAACTGCTATTTAGCATAACCTACACCCTTGGGGACAATAGTACATTTGACAAATATATCATTGAATTGAATTGAATTGAATTGAATTGAATACAATACTTAAATACTTTGAGTATTTTATGTCAGCTTATATTGTCAGTTTATAGTGTATTGTTGTTTTACTACGTTACAGTTTGAACACCAAACATTGTTTATATTCTGCAACTGTTTCATACATTGATTCCTTTACCATTTTGTGGGGCCAAGAAACCCCTAGTAATCAAAGCCTTCTGTATGTACATATATATGATTATGTTAAAGTGTTTCCACTATAATCCTATATGAAGGTGCAAAATATTACTGTGTAAAATTACTTTTTTACTTTTCTTTTTGGAAAGAAGTGGTGTTACTTCTTCTTAGCACTAGAAAAATACACAACATATTAGTTATATCTAAAAACACTATAACACCTTTTCCTGCATTATTTATACCTAATGAAAAATGTTATGTTTGTGAGACAATGTGTGTGTCATAAAATGCACTTATTTGCAGAGTTAAAAGAGTTTATACGTCTGTACAGTAAAAATGTAGCTGGAGCCAGTACCCAGTGAGCTTAGCTTAGCATAAAGACTGGAAATGGGGAAACCTCTTCCTACCAGCACCTGTAAATCTCACCTTAACTCACTTTATATCTCATTGGTATAGTACATACAAAAACCAAAGTGTAAAAACAACAATTTTTGATATTATGTGCCAGACTGTTTCTTGGAAATCTCTGCTGGTTGCCTTTGAGCAGAGCCTGGCTAGCTGTTTTATAGGCTCTATGCTAAGCTGCTGCTAGCGCCAGCTCATATTTACTGTACCTGTTGACAAAGTGTTAGGTAAGTTTTGTTTGTTTCTTATTCATGCAAAGAACTTGCCAAAAGTAGATGAACTGTATCCAAGTAATACAGGGAAATAGCATCTGAATATGATGATATCTATTGGTGTACAACCATCAAGCATTGCCTTTACCTTAAATGATCCCTGATCCACTGGTGATGCTGGAGCTAAAACTGTCTACACTGACGTCCAGTTTAGGGAGGCTAGCTTCCCTGTCCTGCTAGTCCCTTTGAAGGGTTCTAGATCAATAACGGCATGCTCACCACAGGAAGCGCTGGCTAGACTTTGACTCGAGCCCCCACCATGCAACAGAAAGTTTTCGGGCTCAGCTGTGGGGCTGGCTGGTCGGGGGGGGTGCTCCTGTCACCTGGAAGTGGCTGCTGACCCTCTGATCTAAAGGTCAGTGCCTGGCCTCACCCGCCAGAGGACATGCTGGGAGTCACGCTTAGCCACACTGAAGGCTTACAGAAGTTGCGGAGCAATCGAAGGAGAAACCACATGTTGGTGACCTTTTTGGAGAATGTCATTGTCCATGTCCGCTCCCCCAGCCACAGCTTCCAGATCAGCTAGGCCGCTTTGAACAACACAAATGTGTATGATGTTGTTGTTTTTTGTATCCATTGTTTTTCCTGCCTGTAGTTTTTGACATTAATTAACCTGTTTCTGAGGACATTAAAGATTCAGTATTCAGTATAGTCATGCTGACAACCAGAAATGTTTTCAGTGCTGACAACCAGAAGTTGTCACCACTAACAAAGTACCCCATAATGCACTGCTGAAGAGGAAAAATGGTTGTGATTACAATTCACCAGCCAGCTCTCATTCATCTGGACTACAAAATCATTTCTCTGAGAAGTGATATTTCATGCCATTGTCTTCATTTAGAGATCAAATTAGATGATTCAAATATTCTCGCACCTGCACATGCAATAACAAGTGAATGTGACTGTTTGGGTAATCAAATATGAAGAGTTCCAACATGCCAAACATCTATTTTAAAGGGCAAATATTAATCACCAATCAATCAAAGTTCAGTACTGAGTATTTCTAAATTCTACTATACATTTTGGATTAAGCTGTTTATACGTTTGTCTTTTGACTAAATGAGTGTGTGTCTGAAAGAATATTTCTGATTGCATCTGTACTGCAGCTTTACCTTCCTGTAAGGCTGCGCTGTACAAATGTGTCGTCCTGCCTTGTCACTGTTGCGCATCTCGCCCCGGTCTTAGACTCTTAGTGCTCAGCCAAATCCCCCCTCAGCTCTTCATACCTAAATCCTCATGACCCTTTAACACCAGCACCATCTTAAAAATCTCCAACAGACTTCTTCTTTCTAACCTTCCCACCCACTAACTAAAGTTTTTTAGTTTTTTGCTGAAGTTTTTACAGATGCTATGAATTTTGCATACATAATGACTGTGCCATAGGTGTTGGCCTATATTCTGTTTATCACACCAGGGTTTACAGTCTGATACTACTGTTGTATTTGCTATGTCTGGCTGCCTTTGATGACTCCCTTTTTTTTCCCCTTCCTCAACTTTCATTAACATAGCTACGGTTGAGGCAGCTAAAGCAAAAGGTACGCATGGCTTTGTGGGTCAAATCTCATGTCTTTGTTTTGTGTGTGTTGTTCACCCTTTAAACACAGCCCCACCCTTCAAATTTTCGTTTGTTTGATTGTTCTTTTAGTGCCCCCACTGTTTTTATATCACTATTATATTGCTGTATATTACTTTATTGTTGGTTGCTCTTGCATTATCAATGTCTGTTTCATCACAGTGGTTCCATTAGTGTAAGTTAGTAGTTTATGTAGAACTTTTAACTTGCAGTCAAGCAATAAAAGATGAACAGAAGCTTGCATCATGCATTTAAAGAAGTATTATTGAACAAGATTATTTTTACCAGCCTTTGTTGAATCAGGCCTGTCAGTGTAAATCAGAAACATAAAGCCCATGCTACAAAAAGTTTGGTTATGTGTACCAGGTTTAGGACCTGGCTTGTCCCCTGTTGATAATGGTTTCCAGGCTGTGGTCACATTGGTGAAGTGTGGCTCCCCACACAGAGAAAAGCCTGCTAAGACCTGGCTAAGATAAGACCAGGGACATCCCTGCCTGGGATATTTTCAGAAGCTAATCCTGTTACACTATTTGGTTGTTGCGACACTGTCTGCCCCTTCTGGTTGATAGTGGCAGTTAGTGGTTCAACAGGCCTCAGCTATGAGAATGACTTGTTTGATTAAACATATAAAATCTATAAAATCTATCTAGCAAATTTTAGGGGCAGTGCATTCAGGCAGCATAACTTACAGTATGTGGTTCCCAACCACATGTCTACCCGCACATCCCTATCAGATACGACCCCACCCCTCATGCTCCAAATGGGTTCATTTCAGTTGATTTAAGTGGGTTTTGTTAGTGTTTTTTCAAACAATTGAATTGTCAGTATTATTCACACTACTACCACTACTTTTAGATAATTATCTCAACTGTTATCCATTACTTTTAGCTAAAATATTTCAACTGTTATTCATTATATAAGCTATATTTTCAAATGTTATCCATTTACTTTTTGCTATATTCACTGTTATTCCTTAAACTTTTAAGTAAAATTATTTCAGCTGTTATCCATTATTTTAGATAATTATTTCAACTTTATCCATTTTTTTTTTAGTTTATTATTTAGACTGTCACCCATTGCTTATAACTATTTTAGCTGTTTATCTTCCTTTCAAATTATTTCAGCTGTTTAAACATTGTTTTTAGATGAAGAAGTAAGATAAACCATTTGACAACTATTTAAATTAACTACTTTAGTCATTTTAACAAACTATTTAAACCATTACTTTTGGCTAACTTAAGCAATTTTTATTTAACTTAAGTGATTATTTATTTTCAAATTAGTGAGCAGCTACATTTGCAGTAGTACCCCCTGCAGAACACATGCCCCTGGTTAGGAACCACTGCCTTAAAATATGGTTAATTCAAATGAGCTCAAGTGCTTCATTGTCACAGATATGTGGTAGTGCAAGAGTACCCATGCAGACCTGTTTCTATGGCCACCTACAAAACCATCACATTAGAGTGTTCATTCTCTGTGTAACTTGATAACTGATATGACTATGTCTGAACAGTCCCTTACAAGTTTGCTTTTCATTTGCACACGTTTTCTGTCTGGTTTCCTTGGCTGTTCCGGGACGTTACCGTAAGTCTACAAAGTGTGAGGTGTTTCATTGTTGTAGCTTGTCCCACTGGTGTTTGAAGACTAGGAGTCATTGTTTACCTGTGCATGTGTTGTATTCACTGAACATCTGTACTGTGCTAGGCTGACACTGTGTTTGTGCTTATCAAATAAAATTCCACATGGAATCCAGTTTGATTGAGGCTGTTGAAAAAGCTAAAACATATTATTTACAGCAAATATTTGCAGCAACAGTAGTAGGAAAATTACTCAAGGGTTTCCAGCATCTGATAATCTTCTCTTTGGTGTCTTCTCTGCCCTCCAGCCATTCAAGGTTTCTCTCCCACGAGGAAGATTCGGAACTTTGAGGAGGCACGTGGGTTGGACAGGATAAACGAGAGGATGCCGCCTCGCAAAGATGGCCAGCAGCAAGACAGCACCACAATCAACACCAACACCCCCAACAAGAATGGCACTGATGGATAGGCAACAGAAACCCCACCCTCCCAATCTTCACACAACCCACACCCCCTGACTCATAGCCCCAAGCCACTTTCTCTCTCTTTCTCTCTTTCTGTCTCTCTCTCTCCATCTGTCTCCTGTACTGAAACTGCCTGTCCATCTTCTGCTCACCCACAATCAGGCGGGGAAAGGAAGCGGACACAAACAAAAGAAGGCCACATCGCTGGGAAAAATCTTCCAGCTGCTGAAAAAAGACAAACATATGATGTTATCTGGGAAAAAATCTAATCTTATTTATTAAAGATGAAACATATTAGATATATTGTGTAATAGCAACAAAGAATTGAATGAAGACATTTTGCAGTTCAAATGTATACTGTACACTGAAGTCCTAACTTATACATGTCAAAATTATAAAAAAAGAGAGAATTTTATAAATTTGAGTCGATACAGTTAGATGAAGCCCTTATTATCCAGGACTTTTAGTCACTTTAAGGATTTTTTTATTTTATTATTGTTGTTCTCAATGTGTTTGGTAAGAGGGATTTGAAGTACAAATACTATAGCCTCAACAGCCTCGGCACTTGGGGTTCTACATACAGTGCAGTGTTTGCTTATGTGTGTCAGCTGAAGGATAAATTATGTATGTATTGAGGCGAATTCAAAATAAGGGAAGTCAATTATTATTAGAACAATTATTACAAATTAATATTTTCTACTTAAAGCAGGAATTAAATGAAGACTTATAGTCTTATTTATACATTTTCCACAAAGCTTTGATTTTTGTTCACTTCCAGAGTAACAATTCCTTCCTGTGTTATTTGTGAATGAAACGGTTCAAGTGAAGGATTAATGCTTTGTGTGCAATGATAGTTGCTGTTGCTGGCTGTTCTGTGCTGGTTATGATTTGTGTTCACTTGATGGCAACTAGGCGTTCTCGCTCCGCTAAACCAAATAAGGGACATACAGTGCAGCATGTCTTATTCTGTCACCACAACCACACGTCAGTACTCCCAACATCCAGGTTGGAAGCAATTCTTTCTTCTTCTCAAGCCCTGAATTTGAGCCAACCTCTCCGGAGGTTGAGCACTGTGCTTGAAGACTACGGCACCGGAAACCGACTGACGCTGAAGTTTTTCTCTTCAGGTGTCATTTTGGACAAAAGGGGACATGTTTGCTCAGAAAGCAGAGGAACTGCTGGCCATACTGTCCTCGAAACAGACTGTTGATGTTCATTATTGCTTAGGAAATTTCAGTGTATTTAACAGAATTATGGCAGTTTGATTTGATGTTTTATTGTCAACACTAAGAAATACGGGGTGTGCTTTTGGGGGGCTTTCCTTTGTTTCTAAAGCTGTATTAGTGTCTCCATCTACTGTTGATTATACAGAATGCAGATGTTTTTTTTCTTCTTTTTTTTTTTTCGAATTGTGATAACCGTGCGTATCAAATAAGGGAAACATTTGACATTCAGTGAAACGACAGCACAAAGTTGCTGTACCCGGACACAATGGACTGAGTCATCCCCCTCAGCGGGGATGATACTATAAAAGGTACCGCCGCCACACTAGCAGCTGTCTATCAAGGCCTAACAGTACTGTAATCATCTCAACCATGGCTGACTCATATATACAGTATATTATTTTTATTTTTATTATTTTAACTCCTGGTCATACTAAGATGAAGACCATTAACACTTGCTGAGATTGCTGGTGTGCGAATGTGTTCTGCTCTCAAGTATTCAGCTCTCTTTCTGGTCTCAGCACCTCCACTCCTCTTCACAGGCACTCCCAACCCTTTAAGACCTGCTTTTACACGACCAACTCTACTGGTGCTTCGACACACCTGACTGTAATTCTGTCGTCTTTGTTGCTCAAGGAAGGGGGGGGGGTAAGCTTTAACATTATTATTTTCTTGTTAATATACCCTTTTTTTGTCTTTTTTTTAAACTAGGCTTTTGCGCTCATGTGCCATGCCACCTCGGCCACACATGTCAAGATCTGTATGTGTGCGTGTGTGCATGGATGGTGAACGGAGTCAAGTCAGGAGACTTTCAATCACACGTTTAAAGATTAAATGTCGGTAATATTAATCTTGATATCCTTAAAATTTTCAAGATATTGTTGTTTGCCGTTATGTTCAGTAGACTTCTGGGGAAACTTCCTAAACATAAAGTATTTTGGTTTACATTCATAACTGTGATGTCGAAATTTGTTTTAAAAGGTAAGGCTTTATTGGGTGAGCCATACAGTATACTGACCTCCTGTTAGGTCCTATACATATCTCGCAGAATGTAAAAAATATTGCTCATCAAGAATCTTATAATAGCTGTAAAAAGGGGTAAAAAAAAAAATAAAAATCTGTACCGTACTTGTCATGCAAGGCCATGAAATCTTTTATGTAGATGTATCACTTGAAAGAAAAGAATAAAATTCAAATACAGTGTTTTATTTGACTCGTCTTGAGTATTGGTTCTTGTTATTTCACACATAGGATCCAAAGTGTCTGTATTTGACCAAAAACATCAGTATTTGATGACCTGGAAAGTAGACTAAAGGATCAACTATCTTTCTAAAAAGTTGTGTTTTTTTTATATAAAAGTTAAAAGCATTAAAGCTACATCAGGTAACTTTAAAAGTTTGTGGCTCCAGAGGTTTGATGGTTTCTTTATAAGGTGATACTACTGTATGACAGTGTTTAGTTTACAGGTTGCTTCGCTGCCCCCAAGAGGACAAAACATAAACAAAAATCTTAATGTAGCTTTAAGATAAGACACATTTTTTCATAAAACTATTTCTAAGTGCAGCTTTAAAAATATAAGATTTTGGGGTGAGTTTACACACAATTCATTTGTACAAAAAAAGTTTATTTGTCTGTTATTAATTCACATGAATATCAATAACACATCATAGACATCCTGGCTTGCAGCTGCCCAGTACAACCCCAACCTCTTCACTAGGAAAGTCTGAGGTTAGTGCCATGCTGGTAAAGTGGAGAAGAGTAATATTCAGTCTAACATCAAGATTACTACCAGCTGGGTTACGGCCTCCTATAATACAGCACATGACAGGAACATAGTGTTCTGTTTTTTCAGATACTGGCGTAGTTGAGACTTATGGTCACTGAAACCTTTGCTGCCTGGTGTCCTCGCTGCTCACTAGTTACAGGGTTTTGGTTAATAATGCCAAAACATTTCAGCTGCAACATTGTTCTTTTAAAAACACCATGCTCAGTACTGCTCACAAGATATTTAATACACCATGTATCTGTTCACATAGTAAACGTAGACAAGCAGCAATATGACGTGTGCAAGTGTGCAAAAATCTATTTACATACACCAAATTAGTATTAATTATAATAAGGTACAACATTTTGTTTAATTGGAAATTACCTTGATCTTGAACCTTTAGACAACATGCTGTACATTTGTTTTAAAAACTGAATTCTATCTACGTGTGTAAAATATGGTATATACACTTGAATGGCCAGCCTTTCCACTGTACCTGCTTTTAGTTGAGCATTAAATATGGGCTCCTAATCAGGAGCTCCTAAAAGTGCCCTAAAACCTGGTAGACCCACTGTATCTTATAAACATAAACTACAAGTCACCAGCATTAATCTGGTCCTTTCTGGCATCCTCTCCTTTTACTGTATTTTTAATAAAGGCATTGCTGTGAGATTTCATTAAAACTACGCTGTACATATTATATAACATTAGAGTGGCGGGGTAAATGCAGTCCTAATCAGCGTTTGTTTCGAGCAAGACATCAGCAAGAAAATCGGCCTGCCACAGGGTCGGATTCCCCTTGAAATCAGAGGCGTTGGAAACACTACCACTTTTGACCACAGGGGCCGCCAGAATCAACACAAAATGAAAGATCCTTGTTGCTGCTTCAATCAGAGCCGTTCAGTTTTGTTTTTGAGGTTTAAAAATTCAGTCTTGTGCAATATTCTGTAACATTACTGTGACAAAATAACATGTAGAAAATGATATGGTTTACATTTAGGGCCAGAGCTGTTTATAGTTATACGAACCCTATAGGGTAAAAAAAGTGCTTTGAAAAACAAAAGGTTCATTCCTGTAATTACAAGTCATCAGTGCATGGCAAGCAAGTAACAAACAAAACCTCCACCAGCCTTCAGTCAGCACTGCAGTGAAAAAGAGACTGCAGAGGGAACTGTTGTGTAATTTCTGCTTCTCTGGATTGCCTGCAGCCTCTCTTCAGGGACAGTGGACAAAGGACAGTCTCCCCAGGTTTACTGATGGGTGGCACTGTATCAGACGTCACACCTTTGGTGGAGGCACTGGCCTCAGAGCCTGGAGGACAAATCAAAAACAAATGCATTTGTTGACTACATATTGAGGAATAGTTGTACTGAAATAAGCTTACTAGCTTTCTTGCCTAGAGTAAGATGAGAAGATTGATACGACTCATGTCTGCATGCTAAATATGTACAGTCAGCAGCCTGTTAGCTTAGCTTAGCATAAAGATAGGAAGTAGTGGGAAAGAGCTAGCTTGGCCCTGTCCGAAGGTAACATAATATGCCTGTCAGCACCTCTAAAGCTCAATAATGAAAACTCTATTTCTAATTTGTTTCATCCTGTTTCCAGTCCTGATGCTAAACTTAGCTAGCTGCTGCCTGTAGCCTCACATTGAGCATTCAGATATGATAGTTTGCATCTAACTCGACAAAAAAGCGAATAAGCGTTATTTCCCAAAATGTCCAACAGTTGTACAAAAAACTGTAGGTTGCATGTTTTATGCCCAGCTGGGTTTTTTTTCCTTTAAAACTAAGTGAAAAAAAATTTTTTTTATGTTATGATTAAATAATTTAGGATTTTGGACACAGTCTTGTCATCCAAGATGATAGAGATAATTTTTCTTCTGTGGCTTTAACATTAGTTACTAAAACATGGAAGAATAGCCGTCATAGCATCAGCTCTTCTTGCACTGTAGTTGGTTTAGACCAGTGGTTCTCAACCACAGGTCCAGGGATCCCCAGAAGAATGGGGAATATTTTAATTTCACTATTTTTACTAAACATTGGCCCAATGAGAGAATGTATAAGAATGTTTCACACTCAAGAGGTTTCACACTCTTCACTGTTAATCTGACAATCTACAGTACAGACAGTTTTGGAATAACTAAATCTTATCAGATGGGGATTCCTGAGACTACCTCTTATCAAATATCGGTCCTTGACATCAAAAAGGTTGCAAACCAACTGGTTTAGATTGAGTTTTCACACCTAGCAGATTGGTAGTTTACATGAAAGCAAACTAAGATTGAAGTTATTCATCCCAGTTGGTGCCAGTTTGAATGGTATTATTCTTACCAGATTATACTTTTCCTAGTGAGGAAGTTTAATACAGTGTCAGAGAACTATGAGCTGTGTGTAATGTGGCAGGTAAACACTTGAAAGGAATCGGAGTTACCTGGCGTGCAGCTATGTAGTTCTGGCTCGGGGGTTTAGGTCTGTTCCCTGCTGGAGGCGGTGGAGGTGGAGCTCCTTTGGGCTTTGGCCTTCCAACCTAAAAATGTAAGTATTGTTAGGAACTGTCTGAATAAGTTATATGACATATCTCAACTCGACACCTGTAATACTGTACATTCCAGCACATTACCTGTGGCACTGGCTTGGGTTGACTAGGAGCTGGCCCTTTGTTTATGTGGTGAGCGGATCGGCCCACGGCTGGCTGCTTCCTTTGGGTGTGTGCACTGTTACATAAAGAGAGATTTGATCTGCTGCTCTAAATGTTTACAGAAGTGAGTTTATATTAGCATAGCCACGCCAAGACCTGCAGGGTGATAAAGACTTACGTTGGCAATATGGGGCTTTGTCGTTTTTTCCAGATGAACCCAACGACACCAGCAATGATACCTGAAACCACTAGTATGACTGCCAATGCGATGGCAACAGCTGCTCCTGCAGAAATGAAACAGACATTCAGATGCAGCAGTGCAACATCACTGATGCAGACTGAATATATTAGCATCATACTGTATGTGTTTACCAGCAACTGTAGGCAAGTCTTACCATTAGAAAGGGACCCGAAAGATCCATCCTCCAAATCGCAGGAAGGAGGCATCCAACCAGGCTCACACTGACATTCACTCTTGTGATTGCAAACCTGAAGAACACAAACGTCCTGTGATTATCAGATGTTTGGTTTAACGGCACCATGCAGTACCCTGTTAATTCAGCTCACCTATTGCAATACTGTTTAAACTGCCACTGCTTCCACTTTATTAAGATATTTCCTTCACACAGAAGATTTGCCTGACTTGCTACATTTAGATCAAACACTCAGCTCTGCTCTTGTTCTTACTATTTCCAATATAAATATATACTTAACATGGGTTGTTTTACTTTTGTTACCTTAATATAGAGCCTGAACTATACATCAGTTGGCCGATGCTATCTATATGGTACCTCATATGGGTATATAATGCAGGAAAAATGCTTGTGGTAATATATTGGTGTCACTGCAAAGTTTATCCAGCAGAGTGCGCTGTGATTTACAATACTGTGGCAAACAGGACAGAGAAAGAGAATAAGGTCAGTGACCTTGCAGCTCTCACCAATGTCAGCTAGAATTGGTTGATATTGTATAATTATTTAACATGTTAAAGGAAAATTACCTTTAATATTGTTTAATAAAGTTATTTGTTTAAGAAAGCAGCCTTCTGAGTACCTTTGCAGAGTTGTATCAGTGCAAAAAGCTCTAACATTTACTATATTGGTCGCCATAATGGCGGCCGGGCTCTACCAAAATAACAAAATCATAAACTCTGAGCAGTGTTGGTATGTACTTACAGCATGGCCTGGGCATTTTGCTGAACAGTTTGTATTTCTGAAAGCTGTCTCAAGATCCATACACTCATTCTGGCTGCACACCTTGAAAAAACAAAAAACAAGTCAGTGACAAACACATTGTTTATTTTGATGCACATTGTAGATTTAGTGCTGCCACATTCAAACAGGTGGATGTTGAGGTGACATTGTGATGGAACTAGGAGTTACCCTACACAGTTACCTTTCCGTCCCCACATTTGGTCCCAGCGTCCACCTGGCCGTAGTCGGTGATGTAGTCACTGAAGAAAGCTGCCTTGCACTCACCGAACTTGACCATGCGGCCGTAGTTTGGGTTTTCTTGACTGCTGTGGCAGAAGAGCTTCCCACAATACACGTCCCTGCAAAGGAAGAAAAGGTCAAGAGCCAATATTCCAACTTATTCTGCAAATATTCACTCCACTGCAGACTGCCCTACTGCTCTGTATGTAACTGTGACTCACTCTTTCTGGCAAGGGATGTACATGTCGTTTGAGGGACGTTTACAGAAGGCGTAATAGGTTCCTCTGGTGTTCTGGCTGTAGCAGTTCAGACCGGCCTCTACAGCGCCTGATGACAGGAGAGGATTACATCAGAATATAGCCTTTCAAACGTATTCAGGGTCTTTTTAGACAGCAGGAAGGTTATCCTAATCAATAATCTCCTTACCAATGTAATATAAAATGTCACAAAACATGGACACTCACTTGTTCCATACATCTTGACACACTGGTTTGCTCTCTGTGGACACTGGCCGTTGTAGCAGTATCCCTGGCCCCCGTCACAGGGGAGGCCATTCACAGCAAAGACATCCTCAGGACAGGTGGTGCTCTGCCCATCACAGTACTCTGCCAGATCACAATCATCCTGCTTCCTGCGGCACTCCTTGGACCGGGGCAAGATCTGTAGAGGTGGGAGTCACATCACGATTACATTATTATTAGTCACTCACATGATTATATATCATGTGAGAGATGACTTTACAAGCATTATGGAACTGCCTCAGTGTGAGAATTGTGCAATGCCTTGCTTTGCCTAGGTTGTGGTGGCGTATTAGTCACCATTTTATTTAACCCAGTTAACAGCGTTTTTGGGGAAAATATATAAAATATATCATATGAAGTAGTATGACATTGCTTTTGGGAAAATCTCTGAAATTACACTTTCTGGCCGCTTGGCAGAAAAAGTTTTGTGTCTACCTGATGACTTTGAGCTGGTAGCTCTGTATTTGGTCATTTCTGGGGGGATCGTCCATTTTTTCAGTACTATACTAAGACTCTGCTTGGAATAATAATTTTTCAAGTCCACTCTCAGTGTATGTGCTGTTATGTAAACTACTAAATACTGAACCATGATTCAGACTATTTGGGATGTCACAAAGTCCTGCTAGTACTGTATGGACACATAACAAAATGAGATTTAAGGTGAGCACAGAGAAACCTTCCTCTGTCAGCAGGTGAATGTCAAACATCCTCCTGGTGTCAAACTCTGCACACACATTATCCTGCACAGTGAGACTCAAACATCCAAACCAAGTAACAATTAGCAAAACACTTTTGAGTGGAAAGGGAGTGAGAGAGTAAATTCAAATGTTTGTAATACCTTACATGCCCACTAGAGGACTGTAGCAGATCAAATAATTAAATAAAGAGTTCATCAAGAAATAAACCTTTATGCATTGCAGCGAGTTCAGCATTTATTCATACATATTTACTCACCTTACAGTTGTCACAGCACTCGCCTTCAGCACACTGAGAGCCCTCACTCAGGGTGCAGGTGGTGGCGTTGCAGCACGGGTTGGTGCACTGCTGTAAAGACATCACACAACTCATTAGGCTGTTAATCCTAATGCTTATTGTTAATACTTCTTTTTATTGTGTTAAGCTTCTTCCTGTTATGTTCCCCTCAGGAATGTACCTGTATTTCTAGATTAACTTGTGTGTTTTCATTGCTCAGGGGAATCAAGAGGAAGCTTTTATAGTGATTTTAGCTCTCCGCGCACTGGCCAGCGAGGGACGTGCTTTATAGATAAAGCTCACATGACCTGATCTGACCTAACTTTATGTTTCCTTCATTGCTAACTTCAGTGCATTGTTGAGACTTGCATGCATAACAAGCAGCAAGTCAGTCAACATTTTGAGAACTATTACTTGCTTTCATTGTCAATCTGATACTTTGAAAGTAAAAATTGTTATGTGGTATTTTGCTATTGATTTAGATTATCAGTGTTTGTAATATTTTATCATAATGCCTGGGGGAAGAAAATACAGTATGTGGTAAGAGCTGTGGTACATTACCATACCTTAAAAGTCATTACACAAAATACAAATACAATATCTGCCTGATTTTTGTCCTTCTAAAAACACACATACAGCATCACATAAACTATGACTATATAAGGATGCGCCCGCTTTGAGTGACAGGTGGGTGCTGTCACCATGGCTGCTTTCAGCAACCAGCCCTCATTCAGCATCACCCTAACTGGAATGGATGATGACATAGTAACATACTGTTGTGCACTTAACCATGCCCTGAAGCTTCCCTAAGGTAAAAGCTGCCCTTCCTGATTCTACATCTGAACAACTGCACAACACCCAGCCTGGAGACTGGGTAGTGGTCAAGGATCTGAGGAGGAAACATTGACACTGGCTCTTTAGAAATGGGGTGGCATCACAGAGAGGACATCCATATTTTATACAGTCCATGGGGCCACCATATAGAGTGCTGCAGGAATGCAGCTCTGGTTCTCATCAACAGTGGGTTTTTAAAAAAATATATTTTTTTGGTTAAATGCCTCTAATTTAGTTCAAGCGATACATTCATGGTTCAAACACACAAATAAAGCCATCTTGAATTACAAAGTCCAGGGGGTTTGAGAGTGGGAGTTTGTGCCTCTGCTGAATACCAGTAGAGACAAAACAGGTCTGAACATATTCCCAGCTCTGAATGATTCTCATTGGAATGAACTTCCTGAAATTGAAGTTACAAGTTGTTACACGTTGTTTTGATGTGCTTGTGTACAACTGAACACATCATTGTCATTTCAGGATAGTGCAACTAAAAAAAGTATATTTACATGATGATAACTGTAAAAGCTATGTGGGAAATTATTTTAAGAGGCAGAATAATTCATGTGTACACTATTGTTTATACTGTAAACATACAGGACCAGACATACTGACAGTAATAGTGCAAAAATAGCCTGCTTCAAAGAGGAAAATGAATTTCAGTGCTGTACACTACAGAAGGAAAAATAGTGGCAAGCTTCAGTTTTAGGAAGAAGATAATAGAGAAATAGAGAAACAAATGTGTTGCTGCATGTCAGACAGCCTAACTCATAATACCCCTGGGCCTAAAAACAACCTAAGAGACTCAAGATCAGACAGAGAGAACGAGCTGCTGAGTCTTCGCAGAAAACAATGACCCTGAGGCAAACACTCGTCATAGATGTGCGCACACGTAGACACAGTTTTAAAATCAGTGCAGTGCATACACGCTACCCAGTATGCTTTCAGAGCATTTCATATTGACAGTGTAAGATGTGTGGTATCATCTGCATTGGATCTGTATTTTATACCACAGAAAACGTCTGTATCTCCATCATCAAAAAGTCTTGAAAAGAATGAAAAGCTGAATAACAGTGCTGGTAAAACACTAAAGTCTTTATGATCCTGTTACTTTCAATAAGTCAATAATATGTAAATCACATTATTTTATTTTAAAGGCAAGGCCATACAAGCTGACTAAATTCAATTTCCAACACCAATTCCCTCTATTTTCCATATACTCCTAAATAAATATAACCGTTCTCTATGTATGTCAATCAACCTGGGCCCTCCTGGGTACTCCTCTGCACTCCGACCTAATAGAGAGCGGTGGAGTTAGAGAGTAGGTTTCCTCCTGAGGAATGAGTTGAATATTGCAAAGTCAAATCAGTCTCAGATGAGTGTTTGTTCATGTTAACGTACCTCCACAGTGCCGCAGTCGCACTGCTCTCCTTTCTCCACGAAACCGTTCCCGCAGACTGAAAGAGCCACCAGAGACTCGTAGTCTGGTTTATCCAGCAGGCAGCTGGGGTTGCGGCTTGTCAGGTATCTCTCGTAGCTGTTGCTGCTGCAGCTGCTGAAAGTCCGAGGGATGTTCCAGCTGAGGAAATAAACACGTTTCCCTTGTTAGCTCCAAAGTCACATTATTTGAACTTAAATTGACAAGTAAAGTTTTTGTTTAATGCAGTGATGCCTTGTCTGCTCGTACTTCAGTTAGCTTTTTAGCAAATCCACACACATTCTTCAATCTGGTGCATATATTACCCATCATGCAACTCAACTGTTGACACTTGAGGCACTTAATCAGATTTCACACCACTGCCTCTGGAGACATAAAAGGCTTGATACAACTTCTTCTCATGTAAAAATATAAATAAAAAATATTAAATAATAAGATCTTAGGCAACCACTCACTGCTCACTAAACTTAACAAATTGCCATTATTAGAACCACTGGCTCTATTATTATAGTGTACTAGTTCTGCATGTGGTTTGTCCCCAGAAGAAGTCGATGCTCGACTTGAACTGTAATTGTGGAAATAAATACTAATTAGCTAAAAAAAAGTGTCAGCAATTGCATGGAGTGGAAACAAATGTTTTTAGGTGAAAACAGGCTATTCAATAATCAATCACCCCAAGACCCCCCAGCAAATTTGGTAGCCTGTAGGTGGCATGATTTTCTTTGTACACTTAGGTAAAACTTGTACTTTTATAAATACACCTTACGATTGAACCTTTTTAACAACCTGTCTTACCTGAGTGCTGCAGCCATGATGCAGCTATCCCCCGAACAAGCACAGGCACTCGAGTCATCGTGGTTCATACCCAGGTTATGGCCCATCTCGTGAGCCAGTGTCGCCCCCACTGCAATGGCCCGGTCATTGTGATCCTGAGAGATAACAAAATATCAGTTACATGAGTGGAAATCTTCACATTTTGTCACTTTTCATTTAAAGTAGCCATGCACCAAGGTTTGCATGTTCTCATGATATACTCATGATAAAACAATGTTTCCCTTCTGTTTCCTCTTTCTTGATTTTCTGACCACTGTCATTTTTAGCCTGTTTGTATGAAATGAGAAAGTTCCTCTATTCCCATTAAGTCTAGACGTGTGCTGCACTACAGAGGAAGAGTGTCAGAGTCATCATGTGAAAATTAAGTTGCACTTCCTCTTTAAAAGAAAGGGATTTGGATTATTTATTAATTAACAGGGCACTTGGTTGGCAAAACATTTATTGAGATTTTGGCTGCCTCTAACATTACTTAGACTAACAAGTCTATGCTATTGGCTTTGTGATGCTGTACTTAGGTACAGTGTTGCTTTGAGCTAAATGCTAACAGTGCTAACATGCTCATGTTTCGAAGGTATTGTTTACCATGTATACCCTCCTAGCTGATTTTAAAAATATTTCACTGGCTAATTGGAAACATTGTCCTGCTGGTGGTGCAGGAGGAAGTGTAAGGGGATCACCAACATAATTCGGATACATCTGCTGGGGACCATGAATATCTGTCCAAGATTTTATTGCAACCATCTAATAGATTAGATGTTTGGCTCTGGACCAACGTGGTGGACCCACTGTTAAACTGACATTGCCATGGAGCCATGCCGTTAGTGTGGTAAATATAAATCCCATGGTTGCTCACATTACAACCAGGCCAGGAGTGGCCTCTATCTACAAGATACGGTAACCAAATAACAGATGATAGGAAGTTATTCCTGTATTACAGGAACACCATACCTGTATTACTCCAACAGAGTGACCTGAGCAAAGAGTCCCAATGAAGGCCAGCCCCACAGTTGCTCCCTCAAAGTCAATACCACTGAAAGACAAGGAATGACAATATGAGGAACACTTATTCATAAATTGTGACAAAACCATATCTGGTTATCCATCCACCCAGCTCTTCATTTGTACTCCAAACACAGATGTCCACTCTTTGAAATAAATAAAAAAACTTCTCTCTTTGGCTGAATGGCATCAGCAATTCCGTGCCTTTCATTTAATTGGTTATTTTCTTCATTTTGTCTTGATTCCATGGACAGTAAACAGCCAGTTTCACTAAGGCATTATTTGAATACACATTGTAAAGCATATGTCCCAAAATGTTTTGTTTGGCTGTTTGTTGTGGGGGGGACAGTTGTGGCATCAACGGGTTTTGGACAATTAAGCTTAACAGCTCTGGTGAGCCAAAAATAAAATTCAAGTACATATTTGTTCAGCTTGTTGAGGCATGTAGCTCAAACACCTCTTCCTCTTGATGTGAGTTACGTGGGCCGGTGTTTAAGTGCTGCTGTTACTTCCTGGAACTGATATTCAAAGACAAAGAAAGGGCAAAATAAAAAAATCTTTGTGTGACTATACAGGAACCTCTGTATCCTCCTTAAATTTGAATTGTAAATCATACACATACAAAGTAGCTACACAAGCATGATGTGAAAAAAGTTCACATATAATACATCAAGAACCGATGCACCAACTTAAACTTGTGAAACAAAACATGACGAGTGAGATAAGTGAGATTCCACATGTTACAGTCTAAAAGAGAGATTTTAATTAAAGTCCCCCTCTACTCAAAAATCTTCTTGTTCCTACAGTTGGATGTTTGCGGTTCACTGTGCAGAATGATGTATGTGCAGTCCTTGTACTTGGGTTGCCTCTAGAGGTACATGGAGGAATCTTTTAAATATTTTTAGAAAATGAAATTAATTGATCCAAAAAACATATAATACCCCCAAAAAATCACAATCTTGATAGAAAATACTATGAGATTCATGCACGTAGCGCAAGCATAGATCCATAATTAGTTATTAGCTAAAATGTAATTGCACAATAGTACGAGGTAAAATTTATGGTTC
Source organism: Morone saxatilis (assembly GCF_004916995.1). Lineage (NCBI taxonomy): Eukaryota > Metazoa > Chordata > Actinopteri > Moronidae > Morone > Morone saxatilis. The sequence continues at coordinate 24,466,359 of NW_023339718.1, forward strand.
AGACTATCCCCTTTCAACCAAACTAGCTCTGGTTCTTGAACCCATTTTGTTTTATTATTAAGAATAAACAAAGAAGTTGTAGCTGAATAGGGTCGGCCTACACTACTGTATTTTGACATTGGTCATTATAGTGATACTTGGAGAGCCTAATAATTTTGAGGTGGTAATCACAGAGAGTTGAGAAACACTGATCTTGAAGGATGTTTTCACATTCATTCATCAAGTGGAGAATAAAATCTGGTATTTGACAACCTGGGAATGAGACTCAACAATCAACTTTCTTGGCTGTGATTGGTTGTTTTCATTCAGCTGGGATTCATAAATATCATTAGAAGCACAAGGAAAGCCAGAGGAACCTGGGTTTCTTCACTCATTATCTGTCTTTGTACTGCTGTCAGGTTAAGGATAAAAGTTGCTTATTACAGCTTTAAGTGGCATGCCTTTCGAGCATGATTTGTGACATCAAAAATAGTTCGGAACTTAATTGTGGTCTATTGAGCTAGAAAGAGTAAATGCCTTTTTTAAGGATTTTAATGTGGAAGTTATATTGGTTTGCAGAAAAAAGACACACAGACAGACAATACTGTTCAAAGCAGACTATTTGATTATGTTGTGATACTGAGTCTGGAGGGGACCTTTAATCATTTGAATGACCTTACATAATTTGATATTTGGCCAAGATCTATTTATACAGGATGTCAGACCTGATGAGATGTGCGTTGTCATGCTTTGTCCTTTTCACCAGCACAGAGTTTCTCCACTTCATGAAAGCGTCCAGATTGGCCCCAGCCGGCGGGGTCACAGAGATCAAGTCACCATTGGACCAGATCTCCAATCCCACCAGAGCAATGAAGGTCCTCAGCGGCTTGTATGCCTGAAAGGAACACCAGTAACCACCCATGAGACCGGTCACATAGACACTGATCATTTTATTCTGAAATGCAGACCTAATTATCTGGAAACTTTTTGGGTTATTACTGCAAATACAGACATTACAAGAAAGGGGACTGTATGGCTGAAACTCATGAAAATCGTCACAACACTCAAACCTAAATGTCTTACAGTTTCTATGCGTCATTTGTGTCTGGGAATAGCAAAACCACTGACTCACCATGTTGACAAAGTTGACAATCTCAAATATCCTCTTTCTCAGTTCCGTCTGATCTCGCTTCATCTTCACGTACTGAAACAGCAAGTCGTCATGTTAGAGTAAAGACACAACCAATTTCTTAACAGCACTAAACTACTGTACCCACCTGATTTGTGATTATACATTGACTTTGACCAAAATAACTATGCTGTAAGTGATTCTTATCAAAATAACTTCCTGCATGACACATATTACCAATGTCAGCAAGTCTGGTCATGTCACCAAAAAGTGCACCAAATTAGGCAGAAAATGTTCCATGTGTATGTCTTACCTCACGATTATCAGCAACAAGGAAGAGCTCAATATATTTCTGTTGCTGGACAATAGACATACCCTGAAGGACAAAAGAATAAAGCAGATGAAGGCATTATAAGCTTTAAAATGCCCCAATTTGTGTGCATAGACCATGTGATTAATAGACTGAATTATGCAATATGTTGGGATTTTTTTCTTCAAACAAAGCCACATTTAAAATCTGGTAGACTTAAAAACTAAAGGTGCCGGGTATTATGACAGCAACGGTCTTACCGCTGATCTGGAGCGGCTTCGGCTTGTTGGAGGTTCAAAGTCATCACTCCAGCTGGTGTTGGTGACACCGCACACTGCTGGTGTGGAGTTTGTCTCATTAAAAGTCATCACTGCATGATCCCCCTCATCGCCACCAGACAGGGGCTCAATCAGGTACCTCTGGGCAGATGTTCTGAAGTAACCCCTAAACCGAGATCACGCAATTTAGTCTTTTGCTTGCTTGATAGTGTTTTGAGGCAGAAATAAATCTATTGGTTTAGTCACACCTCAGTTACAAGAGCCAAAACACTTTCTTTGAGAGGAGGGCAGGTATGACAAACATACAATACATGACAAATACTGCACTTAAAGGTCCAGTGTGTAACATTTAGGATGATCTATTGGTAGAAATTAAATTAAATTTAAGTACTTAAAGTGAGCTGTTTTTATCTACAGACGCAGCCGGTCCCTCTTTACAGAGTCCGCCATGTTGGAACCGCCATGTTCTACAGTAGCCCAGAATGGACAGAATGGCCTTTTGGATTTTTTTGCAAGTTTTGCTGCAACCTTAGCTTCTCTAACACACTTCACAGCCACAAGTGATGTTCAGTTAGTTGCAACTTCACTGCTAGATGCTACTAAATCCTACACACTTTTCCTTTAAAACAAGAATACAAAGGTTTTTGTCTCATTTGTATATTTGTCCATGAAATGAGGCCAACAGTAGGCTTGTTAGTTAGCTTATTGAACCTTGTAACAGTAGCCTAGCATTGTAAATCTTAATTATTAATATCAGCTAGGCTACTAGTTTAGATAACTTCAGATATCACAGTTTGTATTTTAAAGTGTCTCCAATGAAATGATATTAACTATGGATTATGAGACTACTTGGGGGCTGCTTGTACTGACAAATGCATTATTACTGGACTTCCAGTTCCCCCAGCTATGGAGCTATTTGTAATGTGAATAGGCATTATTATGATACCATAAGGGAGTGTTGTGTTTTTGGATGATTTAAGGACAGTTTTTTAGTGAGAGAGGTTAAAGAGAGGATGATCTGAGAACTCACCTGAGTCCATCACAAGTGCTGATGCTAACAGATGATTTGTTGTCATTCACAATCCTCCCATGATAGTAGCAGTGATCCTGATAAAGAAATGAGGGTGATCAGATAAAATAAAACAACTGTCTTTACTATCTCATATAATTGTTGAACAATCAAAAAACAAAATGGAATTTGGTTAAAACCATACAACGGAAATTCTCCCTCAAACACTTACAACGTTGGTTGGGCTTGTGGTGACTTGTGTCCCATCCTCTTGGTAGTATGTCTCAGTGTAATCTTTAGTGAGTAATTCACTGATGATGAAAAGAGATTTAAAAAACAAATTATAAATCCTGCCATACTCTGTGAAATCACTTTTTGTATTGTAATATTATTGTAATAATATATATATTAATATAATAATAATATATATATAGTAATATATATATATTGCAATGTGTCACATGAGAGGTGTATAATATAGGGAAATCAGGCTGTAACAATTTGCATTGATCAAAATAAATAACAGGGCTTTCAGTGTGTTTAATGGCAAAAATAATAAGAAATTCTTAATACTGGAATACTGGAAGTTGGCTATATCACTTGTTGTCTTTTTGTTCCTTATACTTCATTGAGAAATGCTTTTAGGGAAGTAAGAACTTACTTATTTCTTTCTAGCTGCATTTCAATGTTTTTTCCTCCCACCGTCATTGCATACTTAATAGCCTCTGGCCTGTGATTCTGCAAAAATGAAGGATGTGAAATTATGGTTTCATGAATTTATTTTTCTTTTGTTTCCCCACACACATGTCACAACCACATGATATACATGTATCTCTGTGATCAAATTTGAAAAACAGAAAAATTTACCTCTGCATGTCTTTTTCTAACTGTGTGAAGTTTGACAGGTCGAACCACCTCATAGTCCTTCACCTCCTCAAACTCGTGACCATGGCTTTCTGTGGACACAGCATAGTTCATCATATCACTTTGATAAAAAAGAATATGCTTGTTTGATGTTAAAGGGTCCATAAGAAGAAGAAGAGTCAATAGTCAACTTAACTAGTCTGGAAGTGAACCCCATGCTTCCAGTCTAACTAAGGTAGACATGCTGCATGCTTTTCTAAGTCTTCCACATTAAATGAAAAAGTACATAGTTTGACATTGCCTTCCAATCATAGTTTGGGTTAAAAGGAGTGCTGGGTTAAGTTGAAAACATCTGTGATCACTGTTAGAAGAACCATGTAATAAAGGTTAAAACAGGAATTTCACACAGAAACCAACAGTGACAGTGTCAAAACAGGAAGCAAGACATTGGCTCCCAACTTCTCGATATGTGGTTTCCTTTTTAGTAGACTCCCAAGCCAGACTCTAAATGCTATCTCTCAGCTTTTGTTGCTAAAACTGGTTGGAAACTATTTCAAAAAGTTTTAAAAAAAAACTGCATTACAGAACCAATCCAAAGTCTTTAGGGCAGTGACATGGTGGTGACCATAAAACCATACCATATAATTTTGCTCCGGACATCCAATTTTAATGTTTTAAAAAGCTCTTTATGGGTTAACCCTAACACTTTAATTTGTACAAAAAACGAAGTGTAAAAAGGACACGTTCACACATGACATTTATAACCATATTATCAAGGATCACACTGACCGCTGGATAACTCCCTCTCATAGGATTTATTTGCCTTGGCTGCTGGTCTCCTGGTTTTAAACCCTGTATGCCTTGTTAAATAAAGTTTGTGTTGTCCTTTTGGCTTCTAGTCTGCCATTTATTTAGAGACATTACAGACCCCATCTGTATAGTGAATGATTCCACAAGGGCCCTGACCCTAGGGTTGAGAAACTCTGCTTTAGCCCCTGGCCTACACAGAAAATACAGAAAAACAATGTTTTTGATGAATGATATAAGCCTACTTTTTAAAAAATGACAAAAAACGTATGCTGTATGACTGCTTTACTGACTGGGTTCTTTAGATGAAAGTTAGCAGTCAAATAATTAATAATTATATATGACGTTTCACAAGATTAGAGATAAAATCAGGCTTAAGATTAGTGCTAAATTGCAAGTGAACTGCCTACAGGCTCTGTGGAGGCTGCAGCCCAGACACTTGGGCAACAAACCTGTACAGTAATTATAGGATTTTCTATTGGCTCTGTTTAACAACCCATGACACATTAATATGAAGTGTATAGAGTATCAACACAATACCTGAGGCTCTGTCATGGCAACTAATTATCAGTGAAGGGATCCTATGATAACCTTTATCAGCAGGAACACAGAAGGCTTTGTCAGAAGGAAAAAGTGTATGTTTTTGTATCATGCTAATCAAGTTAAACACCATATTTATGATGACCCCCCCCCCCCCCCCCNNCCCCCCCTGCATTTCAACTCGTATTTCTGTCGAGTTGATTATTAGACTACAATCTATTTGGTCATTGTTCTCTTACTGTCCTGTCACCATAGAGAGAAGATCTGTGTTGATAAGATTATTGGTATTCGTCTGAGTCACCTTTCAGGCGAGGTTCTGCACGGAGCAGAGTGAGTTCTTTGGGTTTTCTACTGCCCTATCTTTTGGGTGAAGGTTGTAAGCAGCCTGAAGGGAATATCGGCACCCACTATTTAGGGGTGAAAAAACACTGCCTCCTCTTCTGCGTGTTTCTCCGATAAAGAAATAATGAGTCTGTACTTTTACTTAAACCAAAGAGAAGGCGTTTAAGCACAGAGCTCCTTGTGGTAAAGATGGACACACGACATTATCTGTCATCTCTATCAATGAAACTACATGATTTTAAATCACATTAACAATACAGCAAAGGCTAACAGAGAATTTCTGTTTTTCCTAGTTTTATTTTTTGTTATACTATCATTATTATGGAAATTAACAATTACATCATAATATCTTATGTGCAAGACTGCTTTAAATGTGACTGTGACTGATTTCAAAGTAAGTCTGTATTTTTGTGTACCTCCCACTTAAAACCAAACCTAAACCATGTGACCAGACTGTCTTTGTCATTTTAATGGTGTTCGCTGTCCTCTGCNNTCCTTTTTTTTTTTTTTAAATGTTCTCTCTGAATTTGATTGCTGACATCTTACATGTCATCTTTTTAGCGGATGTCGTCTTACCAACGTGAATAAACTTTTTTAACCAAAGGTGGCACTTCCCAATTAGCCAAATCAGCTTATAAAGGAAATGACTAAGTCATTCTGAGTCATGGTGACCTGCTTGCCAGGTACGCAGTAGCACCCGAGAGGGTGGTGATACTTTGTTGCAAGGTTACAGTTAACTAAAACTCAGCTAAAAACTAAACACTGGTGTAAAAAAACATTTTAGTCAATTGAAATAAAATTAAAAACTAGACTTTAAAAAAATAAAGAAATTCAAACTACTTAAAATGAAATAAAATATGCAGGAAACGTCTTAGTCTAAAGTCTATTTGGCAGGAGGAGGCATTAGTGTTGAGACAAGGATGTCTACATGACTGTGAATCAAGTACTGTGTTTGTATTGTAATAACTATTCTGAACTTAAATGTTGCCCCTGACAAATACCCCAATATTATATATAAAAAAAAAAACTGAAATGAGCAAACCTGCTCTGGTAACCACTGAAACTAGACTGAATTGTTGTGATCAAAAGTCCAGTTTCGACAGTGTGTCACAACATCAGCAATGCCTTTTAAGCCCCGCTCATTTCGTTGGCTTATGAAGTATTACTAAATGGTATAAAGTGTACAATGTAACAACAGCAACTGGGTGTCATTCCTAGGCAACATATTACACCAGGCAGTATAAATACTCACAGTCACTCTGCCTGAGCATTTCATTTCTAATCATATACTGCACAATCAAATGCATTTGTATCACAAAATGTCCCATTATCACTAATGTAGACAAGGTAAACACAGCTAAAGGTAGATCAAACATATTTCTAGGTGGAGACAGAATCATTCATTGTCCTGACACTGATAGAAGTAACATAAACACTGCCTTTCATTCTTTAAAGAACATACACATTATATAATATATCACATCATATTTGGGTCAGGTGTTTTAGAACACTTTTTACTCCATGCTCAGGAACAGAAACCCACAAGTGAATGTGCTTTGTATAAAGCTAGGCTTTAGTTATTAATTAGCCACTGCGCTGAGTGGAAGTAACAGTATCCAGTGACTTACCTGAGGGCTTGAGCGAGGCATTTAGGATGAGGACCCACAATAGGAGTGTTGGTGTCATTGTCCAAGTGCAGACAGTCACTGTAACAGAGTATATGGGTACTCCGATCAAGCTTTATGCTGTCTACCTGCATGCTGTGTTGTTGCCTCGAGGCCACACCTTCGCCGGCCCTTCTGGACCTGTCACAGCCACTTCCTCATTGACAACAAATTCACTACGCGCTCACAACCAGCCTGAACACGCCCCTGCTTCTTTCAAAGAATGCAGGAAGAATACCAGTCAGAGTGTTGTAGTCTTAGTTTAGCTTGCAGTCTCCCACATTAAGCTTCATGACATACTTCCACACTTTCTTACAGGATTTATCAGCAGTAATTCAGACAAATAGATGACAATACATTTTCTGACAGTAAGCTTCCTACCGTAGCCGGTTCTTCCTTTTTTGGCAAAATGAATCAGCTGTTTGACTCACCCGGTGTTGTGTTTGACTCACAGTATTTAAGCCATATGATAATTTCCACAGCAGTCAGTTGTCACTACATCATAAAGTTTCACAAAGTTTGCCAAATAATGAAATTGAGCTTCATCCGCAGCAGCATGGATGCTCCTTCCCCTGCCCCTCTGCCCCTCTGTCCCTCTCCCACTGGACACATGCTTGGAGTCACAGCAGAGACTGTCAAAAGACAATAAGGCCAATGTGCACACTATCTCAGCGGCAGACCGGGACAATTCAGGACACGGATCAGTGTGTTGCTCAGTAGGTGGAGCATAGTGGAGTAACAGCTGTATATAAATAAAGTGTCAGGTTTGCTTTCTTTGGTATAACATAATAGTGATTCAACATCAGTTAATGCAGTTTTCTTACTATTAACACTCTTGGTTTTTCTTTGTAAAAGCAAGAAGCACGCAGTAAATACAAATGCTATATTTTTATAGTTTGATGGTAATAAATCATATTGTTGGTACTAAAAGCCCTCGTGGGTCAGTACACAAAATGCATAAACACTGAACACTCACTGGCGTAATAAATTATCTCTAGTTATACAAAAACTGCGTCTCGGTTCCGCCCGGTGACAGTCTATTGTGTGTATACATGGAGTAAACATGGGTTGGATCAGTTTTATGTCAGATAGAACCCTGCTTCATTCATGTAAAACCTGGTATTAAACTTTGGTTTATACAGTTTTATGATGCTTATTCATTTCATTCTTCATTCATCAAGGACATGACCTGAACTGAACAATTGCCTCACTGTGAGTGGTGACCACACTGCATAGTCAGTCGCTGGTTTTCTGGCTTTTTGCACTCTTGGTGAAAATAACACATGAATTCAGAGACTATGAAAATAATCCCTAGTAGTGGTCAGTAAAGGATAGACCTATCTTATAACATTAGTGTGCAGAGATGTAAACTGAAGGAGCTATTGCCTGCAGTCCTCCGTCCAGGCAAAGAGAGCCCTTTCTATTGTGATTCCTTTGGAAGTAATGGGGGTCAAAATCCTTGTTCTGTGCAATGGTGCATTCTAAAGTTCAGCTAAAGTTAATATGATGCTCCAGAGCTCTGAGTGTGTATCTTCCAAAGTGACAGTCACGTTAGTGAGGAAATTCAACAAAGAAAATTATTTTCTGTTTAAAATGTCATGGTAATCATCTATTTGTGGAGACATTTCACTCAAAGGTACAAAGCTCTACCTCATGATGGCACTAGAGGTAAAGTGAGGGGTTCACCAAAATCATTACTATGAACCTGACTGTGCCACATGGTTTGTTACACAGAACCACACTTTAAAAAAATACTTGGAAAGTGATTGGATGAACCATTTGTTTCTCACTGTCTATAATGAGCAGACTTTAACCAATCAGATCAATTAACCTAACAAACATAGTCAAACCTTACTGAAGCCAGGCAGGAGTGGAGCGAAAAACGTATTTTCCATTGAGAAAAGCCTTCAGTGCCACTCTTTGCTCTTCTTTTAAACAAGAAATTTGATATAACACACTATACACAGCAGCAGCCATTGTTGTTTATACTGTGTATATATAATGGACAGAGCATCTGGGTGTGTGAGTGAAAACAACGCAGACGTGTCTTAAAACTGCTTTCTATAGAAAGGCCAGCAGGCACCATGCACTCTAATGGAGAAATCACCCGAGTTCTCACTTAATTTATGAGCTCAGTAAACAGTTTCCTAATGAGTTTATGGTCTCAATCTCTAGTTTCAGTCTTCTTCCATACAGCATGATGTTCATTTAGTAAATGATGGTCCAATTGCAATTTAGTAAAATATGATTACACAGGGTATGCTTTAGGGAGTTGGACCTCGATTGACAAGTAATTCTCAGTGAGTCTGTCCAGCTCAACACACCAAACTCAGATCAAACTGTCAAACTAGGCAGTGCTGATCAAATATGAAGCAAGCAAGTTCTGTTACTGTGTTGCCTATTTCTTACCTCAAATGCTTTCAGAAACATATTTTAGTGCACTGTTTATCTGTAATACGAAATCGTGTATGACCAGGCGAGCCACTATTGTTTTCTGCAATCGACGAACCGAAATAAGCTCAGATAAAGTTGCAGTATGTCACCTCCGCCGGCTCTGTCTAACTGTTTGTTGGTTGAACTTTATTTTCTCACATCTTGTTTTAAGGCTTAGGATTGTATTCAGTTGATTAGGCTCCTGTAAAATATTGTTGTGTTAAGAATGTGTTCCGCAAGATCGTTTGTAAAATGTATATCATTACTTTTAAGTTTGTGTAAATAAGTGTAAATGCTAACTCTTGCTATGTCATTTTCCTTTATGCTAAACACAGATTAGATTCCTATCAGCCAGTCTAGTTGGAAACCTATTTGCAACTACCTAAACAGTTATAAAAACTGTCAGCAGGAGCCCAATGAAGTTTGGAGAAAAATGTAATTTCTTTCATTTGTACATGAAGAATAACAATTAAACAAAAAAATATTTTTTTTGTGATGTTAGTTTGGCATTATGCGATGTGAAAATTGGTGGAGTGGAGATTGTGTTTAAAATATATATGTGTATAAATAAAGTATGACAGAAGCAAGAAAGGAAGTGCGTTACCAGTTGCCTGTCTCAATATTTCTCTGTTCTCTCTAAATAATAATCTGCCTACAGACCTCACATCCGGGGCCTGTTACACATACATTGAAGCCTGGCGCGGTGGATTGTCGTGTGATCTCATGATTTCTTGTTTGTGTGTACTGGCATGGGTGTGGTTTCTTCACTCTACTGGTTCCTGTCTCTTCTCTCGCTGAGCACCTGCGTGCTATCAATCAATAACCAGTCCCTATGAGAACTTTCAACGGCCAACGATCACCACTGGATCATAGTACGATTCACGGTTAGTTAATATGGCACGCTTCCAGCCCTCATGCTAGTTTATTTCATCTGCCAGTTTAGTGGTTTATTTGTAGTTTATCTTACACCTGTTCGCCCCGTCTCCAGAATTACCTGCCTGCCTGTCCCACCATCTTCCAAGCCCACCAGCCAGCTCTTATCCCTGGGATTCCCTCCTGCCAAGCCTCCTCCTAGATTCCTTCCCCCATCTCCCCATTCCTGTTATTCACAATAATAGTCTTTCTTTCACCTTACCTGCTTGTCCTGCTTGTCCAGGGTTAGCATTTGTGTTCAGCTTTAATACGTGATAATTTGGGCATGTGAGTAATGTTTAAAGACAAACTTAAAAATGTTACCGTATCCTTATCTGTACTCACAGAGCAACACGTAATACTGAAACATTAGTAACGCTTTTGCAATCCAACTTCAGGAAATTTGTTTGTTGTGTAAGGCCTATGTTTTTCAATGGTAGGGATTGCAGTTATAGCAGTTTATGTAGAGATCCTTTTTATTTAAGCACTAACCATTAGCATTTGAAAGCAGATGTTACACCTATCACTTCAAGCTCAAGTTAATTAGTATTTGTGTGAAATGTACTGTGCCATGCAACCCTGCTACCCATCTCCAGAATCTTTCAGTAATATCTCATAGGTGTCTGAGCTCTCCCAGGTGTTGAAATACTGTAGATTTATACATGTCGGAGTTGCAGTGCTAGCATCAACCCAAATGTCTTTATATGGAAAGGTCTCTAATCTATTCTCGCTAGCCTTTCTTTCTAACTCAACGCCTCTAGCTTATTTTTCATTTCCATAATTGTAGCCCCAGTGACCCTGACAGTGACATCACTTCAATAGACTTCCTTCTTGAGTCACAAAAGACAAAATTTTTTCTGATGCAATAGTTCTCAGCAAGAGTTCCCCTTTAATAAGAACACAGTGTCATTGACCAAGACATTATCATCCAGTTTCAGACACGCTATTTTTGAATTCCAGTTGCTACCTCTATATTAGGTGATATATAGGATCTTTATACTGTGGCTGCTGCAATTTTGACACAGGCAGGCAGTGAGGATGTTGTGTTGTTGTTTTAAACCTGCTGTGTGCATATGTTTTAGGTTGTATATATTACATTTTAAACCTGTAAAAGGTTTGATGTTCAAAAAGTCCCAGTCTGTTAGAGTCCTTATTTCTGCACACACCTACCACAGTGCTCAATCAATCTCAAAACTACGATTTTACTTTAGAATAATGCTGTTGACTTGACTGTCTGTCGACAGTATATTGCAACTGCCTATAGTCATTCACAAGTGCCTCTGGAGTATCTCTTTCCCCAGTGACACAATGTTTTAACAGTTATAGTTAAAAATCTGAGTCTATTAGTTCAATATTTCTGTTATTGTTATTCGTTATTTGCTTTATTATTTGTATATATCACCAAATCTGTCTTTATTTTGTGTGGGGAAATGCAAGTCCAAAATTAACATACAACATGTGTGATTACAAGTTTTTGTTTTCAATAATATACTTTGTTTTCTTTTGTTTGGTTCCATTATGAAGCTGGCTGAATACATTCAAATAATGAAAAGAACAAACAGCAAATAGACAGATTTCACATTGATCTTTGTTAATATCAGCCATCAGACACAGATATGGTCCAATGCGTCTGTAAGTGTGGCCCGTAGGGCTGTGGTGTAATATTTCTGATTGCTAGAAATAGGGAAGTGGATTTATGAAGTACATTCAATGTATTTAAACACTGATTAAGTGTTATCAGTGCTTTTATCAGAGCTTTCGCTAAGCACTCAAATTCCTTTAACCCTACTGTTATTTTCTGTGAAAATTCAAATAGATCTTTGAAACAGCAGTTAGGTTCCCTTCCCTGGCTTTAAACTCTAAGGTGGTCTCCCAAAACCTTTAGGGGTCATTTTTGATTCGCAATTGAATGTTGAATTGAATCTTAAGTCAGTTACTCAGTCTTGTTATTTTTTTGCCAAATTACATCTCTTAAACAAATCACCCATTGTTTTGTCTTATTGTTTTGTGACATTATATTCTTGTTTAAGCCAAGAAGCTGTAGCATGATTACTATTAGTTCTGCAGACAGATTACTAACAAAGACTCTTTCCTATATTGCTTCTTTACTGGCTTCTTGATTGCACAGTGATCATTCTATCACTGTTATCTATATAGGTCTCCTGCAAAAGCTGCCTCAGTATATCACTTCTCTTCTCACATTTAAAACACAGCTCACCACATCAGATTTACCCTGTTTAATTCTAGTTACCACCCAGGTAAATAATGAACTTAGAAAGACAACACAATCCATTATGTTGCACCACGTGCTTTTGGTTATTTTGTTGTTTGTCTGGTTATGTTTGTTTTTCCGTTTATCTGCTGTACTTAATCAATGAGGTCATCTGATTAAATAAAGGTCACATGTCTCCCCATCCTTTCACACCAGCCTTACTGGCCCAGACGGGGAATTGGGGCCAGGTTGTAGCCTACTCTGTTTAATGATTAGAGGAATTAGCTAATCAGTAATCTTTATTGACCTCTACTGGTGACCCCTGGGAACTGCAACAACAGTCATTTTCTTGGGTAAATCTTTTGATCTACTATGATATTTTGCTTCACTAATCAAAGTTTTCATTATTTGTTTATCTCCACGATGATGAAAATGATGATTATGGTAATGATGAAAATAAGGATGAGGATAATAATGGCAATTATGATTCAACTTTATTAACCTGCAAGGGGGGAACTTGGTGCATCACAATTATATGAAAATCTAATTTAAGAAAATTTTAAATTTGATCTAATCTTTGAGAAAAGATATTTATTTATTTTATTTATTCAAAACTTGAGATAGAACAAAGAAAAGGTGATTATTAAGTATATCAGGTCCTAAAAGAGATCAACAAAGCACAAGTGAAGTCAAAATAAAATAAAGAAAACTAAATTTCCACAGAACACAAAACGGACCGACTAAATGGCACATGAGCAGAACTAGGCTAGAATATAATGGCTAGACAAACCAATTTCACACATAACAAAGCACAAAACTACAACTAACTAACCACTAGTTTGCTAGTAACTCAACAATGAATGTGCCGAAAATAACTAAAATTCCCGTTTCATATCTGTGTGGATTGCTGGTTCAGTTCCTGTTACTG
>NW_023339718.1:24479786-24492075 GCF_004916995.1 Morone saxatilis
AATGAAAAATCAAACTGTGCTGGCTGTTTAGTTGTATTTTATTAAACCTAAATGAGTGAGGGTCAAATTAGAGTGAGAGTGGGAGGAAAGGACGTTACCAAATATTTTGGACTGCTGGTGTGGCTGTGGCCATCACATTTTATGACACAGTACTATGTGATAATGAAAAGGGCATTGCATTGCAAATAAAGGTGATCTCAGCAAATGTGTTTTATTAGATGATTTTCTTTCTCATTCTCATTTCAGAAGCAGATCTCATAACGGAGGGCTTATTCATTCAACAGTTTGAATGTGGTTTAATTAAGACGACAAGTATGAATATTAAAACTGGTGACCAATGATGACCTGGCCCCTGACTTGGAGTCAGTGCACACATATAAATCATCCTCCTCCACGAGGAATATTGTCATGATGTCTGGTTTGCACTTTAAAACATCACCACCAGAGGGCACCCTCTTCATTTCACAACCACCCAGCTGCTGTGAATATGAACTGCCTGTAGTGGACTCTCACACAACATCCAAGGCCATCACAGAGTCATTTGCAAATAAATGGGGTCATTTAAAAAAGGCCATACTGGAGATACGATTTTTGACAATTTTCTTGAAATTTTGTTCATATATTGAAAAAAGTAAAATCACATACCACCGTTATCAGCACTATGTCTGTGATAACATTATTTGCTCTCCAAACAAGTCACATTTGTGACGTTTGGTAAAAGCTCTACTAGAGATGGATTTGTGTACAGTATCTGCTCTTGTTGCCAGCTTCCCACCCTCAATGTTACTGGTGCTGTTTAACTTCCAGCCTGAAGGAGGACAGCTGGCTGCGTGACTGGGCCTCTGTGGAAAAATGTGACTGTATTGACAGCACACAAAGAATGTACAACTAGGTAAATGATGAGGCTGATGGAGTCCTGCCAGGGACACTGCAATCTGTTCCACACTGCTGGTCTGACCTTGATGATCAGTGGTGATCATTCAGGGTGCAGGATTTTCCAATTTCCCTGCAGGCAAAGATCCATATCACATCAGCGCTGTGGAACAGCTTCAAATCCATTTTCAAACTTGACAGATCCAGATGAATCCAGATGTCAAAAGTCTCCTAACTAACAGCAATCATATACAGCATAGACCTTACCTACTGTAATCTCTACCTGGGGAGAAAAGGCCCCAAATTGTTGTTAATAAAGCCACTCTTTATATGAGCCCTTACAGGACATACACATTATTCAGAGATGCGTCTACATGAAGTTTGCCAGCTGCCATTTGTCATGTCTAAGGGAAAAGGTGAATATCATTCAATGTAGACACAGTATTCATCAAAACTTGTCTTACATTATGTACATAGGATGAACAGATGTGACATATTAACAGATAGTGCTGCTGTGTTTCTGTATGTATTTCGTCCTACAGCAGATTAAAGCTACAGTAACTTCTATAAATATATTTTTTTGTCATTATTGCTGTAATTTTTAACTGTATTCTGATAGTAGTACATGAGACGGATAATGTGCTACAATCTCTGTCTCATTGTAGCACTCCTTATTGAATTTGCAAGAATCCACCGGGTCGGGACGAAAACAACCAATCAGAGCAGAGAAAGAAGAAAAAAAAAAACGCTTGGGTTGTTCAAAGATAGTTGATTGTTTAGTCTCATTCCCAGAGTCCCAGGGCGTCAAATACAGACACTCTGGGATTCTGGGAATGAGACTGAGTGTGAAAATGAGAACCAACAACCACCCATCTTTCTAACCTCTGATTGTCTGGTTGTTTTCGTTCAGGCCTGGTGGATTCTTNNCACTAGGAGGAGCCAGAGAAACCAGATTTTTTTTCACAGATTATCTGTCTGTCGGGATATAGTATAAGTTTCAGCAATAATGATAAAAAAAACAAAACATATTTTTATAAAAATGACCTACTGCAACTTTAAGTGAAATAATGCATTTTTTTTGGTCCTCAAACACTTATTAAAGTAAATGTAGCAAAACCACATTGTACAAAGTCCTGCATTCAAATGTTACTTAAGCAGAAGTACAGAATACATTACATTATCATCCAATGCACTAAACCTATCTACAGCAAAAGTGTACATTATGCAGAACTGCCCCTTTTAAAATGATATATCAGAATTATTTGTATGATATGCTTTAGGGCTGCACAATTATTATTAATAATTATTATTATATTATTATGAATTATTATTCTTTTTTCATCACACATGAAAGTTAAAATTGTCAAAAAATCTTTTCTGGGGGGTCTGTACTAAACAAACATGCTTTCTTAAATCTGGAGAACAAGATTTGTAGGCCAAGGCATCTCTGCAGCACTACAGTACTTCATTATACTGCTGTTTGTCACACATTATAACTTCATTAAAACATTGCAGCTCTTGCAATTTGCATATTGATTCTGTGATTTGCATATAGCACTTGGCCATATTGTAATTGCCATAATGTTTCAAATTAATTGTGCAGCCCTAATATAACTGGAGTGATGCATTGACGTGTAAGCAGTATTTAATGTTTGGTCGAGGGTAAAGTGATTTGAACTGCTTATATATTGGAGAGCAGTGGCTGCAGAAGTACTCAGATCCTTTACTTAAGTTAAAGTAATACAAGAATGTAGAAATATTAGAAATTATATTTCATTAAAAGTAGGGAGCATAATATTCTTAAAGTATCAAAAGTAACAGCACTTCTTGTGCAGAATGGACCATTTCAGGGTGTTGACTCACGGAGCCACTAGAATTCAAAAAGATATATGCTTATCATGTTTATCACAAATTATTATTCTATTATTATAAAAATTATCAAAATATATTACATTTTTGGGGGTTAATTATTATTAATGCATTAACACATAAGCAGCATATTAATCTAACTGGTTAAGGTGAAGCTAATTGTTACTATTTTATAAACTGCTGGATAGAACAAATCCTGCAGTTGACTTCCCACTGGTGTTCCAGTTTTTTTTGCCTGGTTGCCATTTATCTCAGTCTTTTGTTGTGGGACAAGTTAAATCTTATAATAATACATGGAGTCATGGTGACCTCACATAAATCCAAGCATAGATTTGCACTCCTAACAGCAAAATAAAAGCTACAAATGTTTTAGTGAACTACTGCGGAGTGGAGTGTAAAACACAAAATTGAAATACTCTTCTAAAATGTACTTCTAAAAATGTCTAAATACTAGAATGTATATACCCATTTCAGAATAATATATGTTATATTATAATGATTGATGCAATAATGTGTTCATCACTGGGATGTTGCAGGTGGTAAAGTTGGAGCTAATTTTAATTACTTTATATACTCCTGGGTATCTTAATCTATTATAATACATCATCATTTATTTGTGGGTTATATTGTATTATTAATCTAAATCTGCAAAGTAAGTAGTTACTGAAGTGATCAGTAACTATAGTATAAAGTTGAAAATGGAAATTTGTAAATGTACTTAGTTGCTTTCCACCCCTAATAAAAACACATCAATGAGGAACAATGTTGCCTCTATGCTGATGATACCACCTGATAATTATTGGTCGTTTATGCTGAAATAAATAATGCAGTGTCATTCAATCATTGCTCCCATGATGAAAGCTGCTCTGGATGGCTAAGCACCAAGTAACATGAAAAGCAGGGACTTTGTCTCCCAGCTTAGGGGCTTAGTGAAGTAATGCTCTGAGTACTTGTCATCCAACATTCAATTTGCACTGCGATAAAGGGCAGAGAGAAAAATACAAACAAAAGGAAAATTAATGGAAGCTGAAGCGTAAAGGCTATTTTACTACTAATCACGATGATCTAGTGCAGATTATTACAGATGGAACTCTCTTATAGCAGTGTTTTCTGTTGCCTGGGGATATTGTAATCATATTGTAAACACCACACATGCTGCATGCAGATACATCCATCTTTTTTGTTTTTCTTTGTTCTGTCGTGCTTGTGTACAAACCCTTCCATCTCTGCAACAAATCTCCCCCTTTGGGATTTAGCTTCTCAAATGTTTGAAAGTCTGTGTATTTATGATATGTCCTTGAGCCATTCGTGGGCTGTTTTGTATGCATGCCTTTTCTTTTGTGTAACAGCTGCATAATACATGTGTCAGGAAAAAGTGCTGTTTTCTTCATATTTCCACTTAATCTTAGCTGTTGTTGACAGCTTGAAGATGAAAGCTCGAGCTGCCTTAGCTTTCACACACGGCTGTTATTTATTTACGCCACGTGCTGCTGCCCAAACTGGAGCACGGGGGATGATGCCTGTCCTGCTGTCCTTTCTATTGCAAAACATGAACTTACAGTCAGCAGTCCTTTAGTTTAATGCTAAATTCCAAACTTTATGACTCCATTAGTGCTGCAGTGTGCATGCTGGTTCCCTAATGCTGTAGAATTTGAGTGACTGTTGATCTAATTTCTGCATCTTTATCTCTCGCCCGCACTCCATCTCCCCTCTGCCGCTCTCCTCTTTGTTGTTGTTGTCACATATCCATTTGAGGGTTTTCACGTGAGGTCATGAGGCCCGAGCTCAGATAAGAGATTTGCTTTTTGTTTTCCCCGCAGATGTTTGTTGCTCACCAGCTCCTCTATTATCTGCCTTGGATATGAATACACGAGACCCTAGTGATGGACTCATCCGCAGGGCTGATTTCTCTTACCGACAGACCGGTTTGAACCAGCCTAAAGCTGAAATGAGCCGAGCTCTCAGTTCCACATCCAAGCGACCGCAGTAAGCACTATTAAACCTCCCTGAGCTCACAGAATTTCCTAAATGACCAGCTGATAGACTTCCTCTTAATCTGTCTAGTTTCATTACTATTATTCAGTACTAATACATTATGTTACATGGGGTTCTTTCTTTTTTGAATGCTCTATTGCTTCATACCATTCACGTCCTATTAAAATACATACACGTCATAGCACTTGCTTCTGACCTGTTATTTTTGTTTTGCTGCCCAGAAACTGGGATCGTCTATAGCAGGTATAGCAGGAAGAGTCTCTTAAAGCTACTCCCAACCTTTCAGTCATCCCTGCAGCCTAATAAATGTCTAATGACGGTAAATAAGCAATGTTACAAGTGATCTTTTCCTCTCTGTCTCAGCAGCAGCCTAACTGTAGTCTGTCTGTCTATCTGACGGTCACACCTCTTAAAAAGGGATGAGTCAGGTTCATGGTTTGTGTCTGGTTTGGGTTGAGAGAAGTGCAAAAAAATGGCAGCATCTACGCTAACCTCTTTAGCAGTCAGGTAACAGTCACCTGTCACCCACGTGGTCACTCACACGGCTGCTGGCTGTAATTAATATTTATCCTATGGACATGTGAGTGGTATCAATCTTCTTATCCAACTGAAAGTGTCAAACTGGTCTTTTAAATATATTTCAACACCTGTGTGTGTAAAATGTGGCCTAAAACTACCTCTACTTGAACTGGATATTATGCGCACTTCCACTCACACACAGTGTGACAATTCATATCAAAGGGTGTATTCTCTCTGATTTATCAAGACTCCTGCTACAGATGACTTGTTCATCAACTCAGACTTGCGTGTTCATGCCTCCGGTTTCTCCGATATGACCTTGACCTCCCGCCACGATGAACAATGGGCCTGCTGTCGAGCGGCTCCAGCACTTTCCTTTACCTGGCGCTGGACCAAACCCCATTAATTCATGTGCTTCTCTATTGTACTGTTAAGTTAATGCGGGGTCAGCACATTTGACCATCTTACATCTGTCCATTTATGTAGTGACCAGTACAAGACTGTGGTTGTACTGGAAAGTAGGGATAAAAGTGTTAAAAAGTTCCAATTAAGGGGATATGATGTTCATTTCAGTTATGTATTTTACAAACTGTGTGTTAAATTGTGTGTAAAAAAAAAGCATAGCAACGAGCTCTAATCTAATTTGGAAATATAAAATGCAATTATACTGTCGCTTTTCCTGGTTAACTCTGTGGAACTTGAGACTCACCCAGGCTCCATAGAGACTGTTCCTGCTTCCAGTACAACAGGACGTTATAGTTCCTCAGATACACTGAGTCACTGCTTGTTTGCTGGTGCAGTGTTATTGTGACCAGGTCAAACCCTAGTCGTTATCCTCCCTGTCTCTCCAGCTCCACCCATCACTCTCTTGTTGCCCTCCACTGTATTGCCATGGAGACAGTAAGGTATCTGAGCGCCTGCTAAGTTGTCAGCAGCAGTGCATCCAGGGTTACCTCACCCAGGGGGGAACGAGCCCTTTACTGTGCTACCCTGCTCTGCAGGCTCAGCTAATGATAAACAGAAACTGTAACTGTAGTGTAGGTGGACATATGTGTTTTATAGCTGTTTTATCTCCATGCTGATCTGAGCTTTAAACTGTGTTGAGGTAAGGGTATTCCTGTTGTGTATTTAATACTTGATCTTGGAATAACCAACATTGTTATCATGTGTTTCGTGTGTATCTACTGTATATCACTAAAGTAAAGCACACACTGCACCTAGTTCTATGTTGCAGGGAATTACTTCAAATCAGGACAACTTAAAAACAATCCAAGACGCCATGCTGGTGACTCTATAAAGTCGTACTTGTGCATGACGGCACTGTGAGCAAAATGCTAATTAGTTGCGCTAATATGCTGAAATTTAACAAGTATTATTTTTAAGATCATCATCTTATTTTAGCCTGTTATCATGCTAACATTTGCATGTACAACTGAGGTCAATCTTGGAACCCATCGGCTATCATCAACGAAGATTTAGCCTTTGGGGGCAACGGCCAATGTTTTAGGGTTTCTGGTGTAACCAGCGTATACCCTTATGACACAGACATAGATGTAAACATCGACAAATAACGACTATCTGTGCAAAGACTTCCAACTCTATGTGCTGGTCATTGTTTAGTCTGATTAGCAACTTGAGATGCAAAAAAAAAAAATCCAGATAACTGCATTTGAATGCAATATTTTTTTTAAAAAGCGAATGAAAAGCTAAATAAAAAGTAAATAATGAGTAAGACTGCTAATGGGTTTCAAGATTGTGCCCAAGTTTTTTAGTACTTACTACTTTTACATTCCTACATTTTGGCCACTGCGTTGCACCTCCTTTGTTCATGATTGGTCAATAGTATTTGGACTAAAAACGGACTACAAACGGAAACCAGAACGCTCACAATACCAAAATCTTGTCAATCTTGTCAATCTTGTGCCTACAGCTTCTTCTGTCATATATGGAGATCGGTTTCTATGGTAATCCATCCAGTAGTTAGGTTCATCCTGTGGGGAACATGAATGTCAATCAGTTTTGTAGATGTCTAGCTATTCTACTGAAGGAAAATGTTGACCCACTGATGGCACTAGTGGAAAACCTAGGTCCATATAAGCCATTGGAATTCACCTTATGAACATGACTGTCTATAAAACTTTTTATGTCTAATCATTATAGATATTTTAGTATGGATCAAAGTGGAGGACCAGCCAACCTACATTGCCATCCATAAAAATGTTCCCATTTTCATTATTTAAGTTTTATGTTGATGTTATAAAGACAGTGTCTATACAGGTTTACAGTGCTCATATAAAATAATATATGCAAGAAAACAAAAAGCAGCTATGGGTGCATTAAGAGTAGCATCAGAGTTTTAACAGTCCATCAACCTGGATTTGTGAGGCAGCCACAATGGGCCATGGAATATCCCCTTGATGCCCCATCCTTTAGCAACCACCCTGTAGACCAATAACCTTAATATGATCCACCTGATCCAGTGGGGCCTGGACATGCAACCGCAGTTCAGGATCCTGACTGGGGAGCATCGTGTGGACAGATGTACAGTAGATTGGCCTCGGGCCCTTGTGGTGCAGCCAGCCGTGAACTAGCGGCGGTAGCCGGATTGAGCCGGTTCAGTGTAATGGTGCCTTGGTGGGCTGAGCGCTCAGTCACTTAATCTGCATGCACAGGCTGGTCCCTGAGGGGGTTGGGGGTGGGGGGGTGTAGAGTGAGAGAGAGAGGGAGGAGCAGAGGAAAGAGGAAACATGAACTCTGCTTTGCGTGCAAGTGTTACCGCTCGGTCTATTGTGGCTCTGATGCTCACACCAGCAGGTTGTGAAATGATGTACTCCACCCCGCCTCATTAAAAGAAACCTGGTGATTCCTCTAAAGCCTTTGTGCGGGTTTCATAAACAATTGTCTTGAGATGCTGCTCATTTTTATTCTTTGTAGGAAATGAGCAAGATATAAAAAACAAAAGAAGTGGGCTGTATATTTTATGAGGCAGCTGTTTAACTCTTACATTAATTTAAATTAAGTGTATTTTGTATTTCTATTTTGTTTGTCTGATGATTACATTGTAAAAATTGTAAGCCATGCTGAGTTTATAGTCTACTTGCAATGTGTCACGATGTACTTCAAGTAAAATGTTAACCAAACTGACCCTTTTCTGGGAAATCTGACACTGATTAGTACTTTGCAACTATTATTTCCAACTCTTATTCACCATAATTGGACCACTTTTTATTGCCTCAGCTGGACCCCCTGCTTGCGCTACGCATTTGCAACTACCACAGATTCTCTAATAATATTGCTGTTTTTTAGTGAGTCAAGGTTTACCTCTGTTATCGTCAGGCAATCAGACATGACACCCACAGTGCCGGTTAATGTGCCCCCGCCACCATTCTGAAATTTTTCGGAACCGGCATTTTCCCTTTGGAGACACACCAGGAGTTGTTTTCACTCACAAACACTAGTCCCCTAGAGACCCACTCTCCCTAAATATCCTTCCCTTCCTGTGCTAATGTTACATAAGCAGCCACTTGCCAAACAGACAAGCAGGGTGTTTGCAGCCAGCGACAGATTCCAGTAAGGTCCAGATATAAACACAGGCCCAAATGAATTCTCTTGTAACCACAAAGCCTTTTCATCATTATTCCCAGAGCCTGTTATCGTGCTACGTCTAATAAGATTCCATGGTGTGATGGCAG
Organism: Morone saxatilis; assembly: GCF_004916995.1. Classification (NCBI taxonomy): domain Eukaryota; kingdom Metazoa; phylum Chordata; class Actinopteri; family Moronidae; genus Morone; species Morone saxatilis. The sequence continues at coordinate 24,488,735 of NW_023339718.1, forward strand.
TTTGTTTCCATGTTAAATGACCAGTGCTTTTCTTGGAGAAGTAGATTTCCTTCTCGTGAAATTAATCAGTATTTATATTTATCTATTATATCTACATTTATATCAATCCATCATCTCTCTCCCTGCTGCATGTCCACAAGTGCATGAAGTGTGTATTTCAGCCTGTGTGTGTGTGTTTGTATAAAAAGAGTGAAAAGAACAATTTCCCCTAGGGGATTAATAACGTATTTATTTTATCTCCCTCCTTCTATATTCCTAATAAAAGAAAATCAATATATCTTATTATCTGGTGGGTTTTAAACACAGATGACTGTGAACTCAAAGGTCAAAGTCTTACCAAAACTGTAAACCATCTTCTGATAAAGCTGTCTCTGTTTACCTCATGTGTTGAACATTGAAATGTTCACATCTGGGACATGTGCAGATTACACAAGAAGAACAGCAAACAGCAATGGAGGCCTTTTCTGAAACACTGCATGTCTATTTTAGAGAAACGCAGACACACACTAACCTGAGCTCTGTCCCTCAGTGTCTCTGAATCGCAGGGGATTTAAACATTCTGTCCTCGTACCTCAGCCACTGTTTCAACAAGCAACACTGTTTGTTCAAAGGCTTCCCGTTGGGTCATTTTAATTAGGTTAACAATAGCCAACTTGTTTTTTATGCGACTAAAATAAAATTAAAAAAAAATTAAAATACTGCACAAATTTAAGTGCCCTAAAACAACTGAGTTATTACTCACAATTCATTTTTGAGTTAGGTTTAATTTATGGGATTCAGTGACTCCTCATTTTTGGAGGACTAAGTTATGTAAGTTTAATTATTTCATTAAGATATGCTGTTAGGTTTAACAGTGTACAATTAAATGAAAAGGAAACCTATTATAGTCACAGGAGATTGTTGACTAAACTTAGGGTCATGAAAAAACATCCCAGGATAATTTATGTTGTAAATGTCAGACAGAAACAGGAACATTTCTGCATGCAATCTGGCAGTGTAAACTTAACTACTCATTGTTGGGAAAGAATAGAACACATAGGGTACCTGTATTACCATGACAATGGTTAATGGGGAAAACAGAAATGCCCAATATCAAATATCAAAATATGACTTTGCCTTGATAAAGGTAGGCTGCCCGAACGATCCTCAGATTATGGAAAAGTACATCCTCTCTATGTGTGAAAAAATGGATGGAATCTTTGTTGAAAGGGTTTATCAACACATTAGTGAGAGTCAGTGATGAAAATAAGAACTTTAAGAGGTCATGAGACCACTTTTTGGCCCATAATGTTGCTGGATACTGATAATCTTTTTGCTTTGATATGGTTGTTGGATGTTTATTGTTCCATTATGCATTAATAAAGGGCCTTTGGATGGCTTGTAACTAGAGGTGGTGATACTGTCTGTTTATAAATAAATAAAAACATGAATTACAAAAAGGTCCTGGGAGGAAGTCTCATCTTCCAAACTACATTTTATTCTATCCCTACCATTACACCTACCCTTTCTTTCAAATCTGTAGCTATTTAGCTATTTTCCAATGCCTCAAAATAACTCTGGAGGCTCTAATCATATCCACAATAATAACTGAAAATGCACAAATGGCATTGAGCCTAAATATCAAAAATAAAACATTCTCATATACAATGTATGAAAGCTCCTACTGCACTGCAAATGAAGCTGTAACTTCCCATGTAGAGCTATTCCTTTAAGCACGGAGTAGCACTCAGGGCTCTTTTCTGTCTTGTTTAAACCTGATATTAAAAATGTGCAAGGTACAAGTTGGGTAAAGGACACAATCAGTACTTATGCCAGCCTTGTGTGTCACACTGTTAAGAGAACTGCAGTGCATTAACCCGCCTAGTTATCAAACTGTCTTACAGGACTTCCATTTTATTGGCTCAATAATCAATGTTGGGCTCCATATCAAACAGCGCAGGCTATTTGCTGTATGTCTGGCTACCTGGTACGTTATCTAACTTCCCAAACGGTGTGGTCATGACGCATGAAATATGCTTGTATGTATCAAAATCCATTCTGGATTTGACGCTGAAAGATTTTGTAACTGAGAATGACTAACGCCTTCTTGTAGCTCAGACATCTAATGCCAGGCTTGGATTCATAAGTCACTCTGGAGGTGGTTTCAGAGAGAGGCACTATCACATTTTATCGCTGAGTGCAGCACACCTATAAACAAAGACGAGGAGCAGGGAAACACAGCAAAATTGCTCTAGATAGATAACGCTGAACATTGATCGTGTTACCTAATAAAGAGAACTCCTCAAACAAGTCTTAACACGCTGCCTCCTTTTCCATGAGCACCCTTATCTGTGGCCTGGACCCTATTTTGAGGACATTTGGGAGTGTCGTTATGTCATTTGAAGCAAATGTTAATCTTATCTGTAAGGGATACATGAGGGAGTAAACCTGCTGTCTCCTGGGAATCCCTCCCCCATGGGGCAGAAGATGACAGAACTTTGAACCCTGGTTAAATTTAGTGTCCCTTTTGTTATGATAAAACATGAATGCTTGGTGTGGACAGGAGAACAGGGTCAGCAGCTCAAGGCTCCAGTTTCCGCCTACCCGGTGAAATCTCATTGTGCATTCCTTGCCTCTCGTGCCTCTGGTTCAACTTTGGGGTCATAAATATGCCATTTCCACCAGCACACCCCTTTTTTTGCGGAAGTGCAGTGACATTTTCTGTCTCCAGTCATAACTGCCATGCCAGCTCCAGACAGACAGGTATCCTGTGGCGACACATTGTTCACACAGACCTGGAAAACAAAGTTGTCAGCGAGGAGCTGGGTATTGTCTCACTACAGACTCAGTGAGGATCTTTGGTTCATTGTTCGATTCAGCATACAAAGTCAGTGCCACATGCCGGGCATACCGTACATGAACTTTATTCTGCAGACCTCAGGAGGAAAGAATACACTTCCTGAGCTGCTAATGGCCATTGCTGCTTGCTGTTTTTCCATATAAGGGACTAGCCCGGTCACTCTTGTACAGGGGGACAGCATGAGAGTTACAGTAGCATGAGATTGACACCTCGGTTGTTTATGAGGAGAGCTGCACTGTAAGGGGGAACGCCTTGCAGCCTTATCAACACGGATCAGCCAGACTGCGTGGGCGACGGGTCAATTCAAGTTGTAAACACAACTCACTAACCCTCCCATCTGAAGGCCAAAATGTAAGCCAAATATTTTTAGCACAGCTAACTGGAAGTGGCAGATATAATCTTCTGCAGCAATTTTGGGAACGATTAAAAGCACACTTTTAGTAACCTACAAGAAGTTAATTATAGAGTCAATTTCACCTCCAATAATAATATTTATTTTACT
>NW_023339718.1:24492101-24545305 GCF_004916995.1 Morone saxatilis
GTTTGTTTGTAGTCTTAACACAGTACTCTAGGTGACATGTAGACCTATAAAAAGTTGGAGTAAAGACTATATTTACATCAGAGCTGCAGTCAGTGTAAATGTCCCAACAGGAAAACACCAGTCATTCAGTAAACACACCTCTTCTTTAGAGAACAGACTAACAGTTTTATTTAGTTAATTCTTGGTTAATAAACTGGTCCTGTGCGCTGTTAACCCACTAGATAGAATAACAAATCAAAAGACACAAATGACTCAGATGAGCCGAGACATCACATCTGCGTACTACACGTGTCACACCACTAATCTCTATAAACACACATCTGAATGCTAAATCGTCAGTCAGAGCACAGCCGATGGGCCCCGAGATTATACAGAAATACCATACACAACATTGTATATTAATGTTGCATATTTTATGCCTGTTGGGTCTTTCTCTAAGTAGACCAGTGGTGGAATGTACCTAAGGACATTTACCTGTTCTGTAAGAACACTTTTGAGGTACTCGCACTGGAGTAGTTATCCTTCTACTCCACTATATTCCAGGTGCACATAACTTATTCAGCTATAGTTACCTGTTACTTTGTAGATAAATACTTTACATACAGAAATCATGATGAGTTTATCAGTAGAAGATCTGTACTTCTTCAAAAGGATAGGGGGATTTGGGTTTTTTTCTGTGTTGTTTATATGACGTAATCTTATTATATATATATGTGTCTTCTTCTTCTTCTATCTATAAGTGTCTTTGAGTAATATGAAAAGCACTCTATAAATCAGTTGTATTATTAATAATATTATTATGGTCTAAGGATCATATCAAAGACCCCCACAGAGATAAAGATGGTTTGTGGACGTGTTTTCTGTTTGTACTAGCTGGATAATATAGAGTGAAACTAGTCACTGTATTTCCAGTAAATCCACCAGTGAGATAAAATCATACCTAATTTATTAGGGAGACCGTGGGCAGTTGGCTTTTTCTCTTACAAGGTGCCTGAATTAAATACATGTTACAGCTCTAAAATCTCAGAGGGCTATCTGTTTACTTCAGACAGCCATCAGACAGATGAAGTGCTTCCATCAGCGGGAGAGCTGCAGCGGACAGTCAGTGTGCTGAGCTCCGGGAGGGGCGGGGCCTCCGTCCTACTGCTGATGTCACCGCGGGGAGAGCAGCCTCCCCCCCAGCAGCCTCCCTATAAAGCCTCTCCTCGCCTGTTGTCCTCCGCTCACTCGCGCAGTCGCTCAAGCAAAGAGTCGCTCCCCCGAAACAGTGCGCACCTAACAACTCATCCTCAGCGAGTTGGAGGGCCACCGTTGGAGCACAGAAACACCAGACATCCAGAGAAACAAAGAGACAAGATGTCGACCTACGTGTCCTCCGAGTCCCGCCGGGTCAGCCCCACGGTCCACGGCAGCAAGTTCGACACGGCACACCGCAAGAAGGCCGTGGCCAACATCTTCGAGAACGTCAACCAGGACTCGCTGATGAGGCTCTTCCAGAAAACGGGCGACATGAAGGCGGAGGAGAGGGTGAGGAGCATCTTCTCCTACACCCAGGACCCGGAGGAGACGGCCCGGGCCCTGATGGCTCTGAAGCAGCGAAAGAAGGACAAGTTCCTCCAGATCGCGGGCATGCTCCGGCAGCTGCTCAAAATACGTTGACTGTGTTTCACCAGCCTTTGACTGGCACCTGTGTCACTCTATCGGCTCCTGTGTGAGCCGAATGCGAAAACACTCCCAGCACGACTGGGTTACCGCCGCTGACCTGTGCGGCTCGCCTGTCTCCCGGAGAGGAGCGTCAGGTGCGGAGGAGTTTGTGCCGCCGGGCCGCCTGGAGGGCAGCATGCCGCGGCTGACGCCTCACGGACGGAGGCGGCAGCGGAGAGTCCTGCCCGGAGCGGATGGAGCAGGATCAACTGTGTGGGAATATGAAGGGCAAACACGTCTTCCCTGAGACTTGAATTCATGAATGCATTCCTGTGGATGCCTGACTGTGAAGCAGCACCTGTACAAGTGCACATCACTGTGTTGATGGTGGTGCACAGCTGCAATATGAGACTTTTACAGTGCCGAAGAACCTGCCGGAATGCCTGTCCTGAACACATGCCTTGTTTTTCAGCTTCACTTTGTTATATGAATACTGCTCATGAGTGGCCACTAATGTGTTGTCACAAAATGTTATAACACAGTGATTTGCATTCATGATATGTTCCTTTGTTTGTCATTTTTAATAAATTATTACATTGTATACAAAAGTTGAACCATTGTTTGTCCTTATTGCACACATCATTTACAAATTCATCATTGATGTAAATTTGTGTAGCATTAATGCCATTGTTGGTCACCACATCAGGTCATATGAGGTTAATATCCTTATGGCAGATTAATTTATGTTAGCTGAGGCTTAATTCTGATTCTATTATGGTGTATTAACGTGGGGCAGTGAAAAACACTGAGCAGACCTTTATCAGTCGAGGATTAGTGAGGAATCAAACCATGAGCATGCACTCCAAAAAATAACAAAAAGAAGCCCATCTTCAGGCATTTTAAGGACAGCAGTGTGAGCATATAAAAGTGAAATTATCTTAGTTCTGTCAGAAATAGGCATTGGATTTGTTTTCTCCGAATAATGATAAGTATGGATCAAATATTACATCACTGGTCTACATAATTTCTTTTCCTTAGCAGTTTAACACAAAACACTTCTTAGCCATCTGCTGCCCAACAGCTGTGACCTCTGTGTTGGTCATAAACAGGGAAACTCCTCAGGTTAAACAGTCCAGATCACCATAGAAACGGGAAAGCAATGTGTTATTAGTCGTGACATCCTGACATTGGGCATAGAAGTCCAACAGCTCATGTGCGGAGTGTTGAGTCATGTAATCTAGGATTAATATGGTTTACGTTTATTAAAAAAACAGGCACATGGTGAGCACTGTATTGTTCTCCATTCTGACGCAGTAGAGGGCATTTGAAGGGGATAGTGTTACTCATGAGAGGATGTGGTTAACCTTCATTGGGTTTCCCCTCACAACGCAGTATGCCTCACCAGACCAGCGTGAACCAGTTTGGCTCAGTTTGGGCGAGGAGGGTGGGGGCGTGCGCAGCGTGTTTGTGCTGGAGTCTATTTGATCATCCCTGCTCTCTAGATAAGAGCCTGTCTAAGTAGCATTAGAAGGTTTGGACGAATGGAGACTCACCCTCTGATTCTTCACACTCACCAAAAGCATAAGGGCACCTGTCTATCACTGCAACCATCTACTACATTTACACCCCATTTAAAAACCCTTCTGGTGTATTTCACAGGGTTTCATCAGTGGCTGGGTGTAGGCTTAGCTGCAGACACCTGCTAATCTGCTTGCTGCGATAGTTCCTCTACCGGCTCAAACCAGTTCCCTGGGTTGTTGTGCATGACGACATCTAACCGTAGGCGCTCCTCGAATGTGCTAAGAGATATGGGAAGCTCAAGTATCAGTCACCCTAGGTGCGGAGCTCTCAGGTGAATAATCACATGCAACTGGTAAAAGGATGGTGTGTGTCTGAAGCCAGAAACCAATTACTGTATGCCACAGACAGCCAGATGCTCACGCTCACATCTATTTTTAATCTCTAAACTGTTAATCCAAATTCTAAAGATGGGGTAAAAAGGGCTTTTCTGTACAGAATGAATAAAATTTATTATAAGTAGAAAAATGTATAAAAGTATAGAACAATCAAGTTAACAATATAAGCTATAAAGGTAGATCCATTGAAAGCCAGGCTGTTTAAATAAATACATTTGAGGGGTTAATAACAAATTAAGGATTTTATAATGCTGATTGAAAATACACTCATAAAATGTGTTACTGACAGGGATTTATTGGGCAATAAACATACTTTAAAACAGCTGTAATTGCTATTTTTATACAACAATGTATCAAATGAAAATGTCTAAGGTGTCTCCTACTGATGAACCTACAGAGACTTATCACCTGAATCTACAGCTCCCTCCAGCTTTTTGGCGCTTTTTAACGAGTTTCAGCTCATTGTTTACCAGTCTGCCTGCAACTATACTGTTTCCTTCACTCTCGCCGCTCTCATAGCATCATTTTCATCTGCAATAGGCCGCTGTTTACATAGAAAAAGCTGTAAAACCCCACCACTGCTCAGCACCAACAGCTGACAGGCACACAAGCACAATCAAAGCAAAACTTGCTGTTTCAAGGCGGTAGGCTGTTAATAAGTGTTAATAAGTGAGCTTTAGAGGAGCTGGTAGGTGGTTTTTGTTACTTTTGGACAGAGCCAGGCTAGCTGTTTCCCGGTTTTCCAGTCTTTGTGCTAAGCTAAGCTAGCTGGCTGCTAACTTAATGTTAAGCTCACAGACATGAGAGTGGTATCAATCTTTTCATCGAAGTCTCTGCAAGAAAGCGAATAAGCATATTTTCCAATATGTTGAACTATTCCTTTAGAGGTATTATGTCTGAAAACTTTGAAAAACACTTTTTGTTTTTTTCTTCTATTTAATCTTCATTAGAGGTTATCACATCTTTATCACAGTTTGTTAATCACACAGTCTACTTTTGCTCTTTTATCTCACAGTTGTCCCTTTTGTTTGGCTCGTGTATCTCACACCAGGCTTTTTTTATTGGCCCCCTTTTCCCTTTCAGGGCAATCCAATTGTTAAGGAAAAAAAAAGCTAAATATTCAAGGCAATTGTCTTGGCCTTCGTTGCTGTGTTGGCAGCGTTGTGCAGCGTTGGACCCAGGCCTGTCCTCTCCCACCCTCTTCCTGCCTTTCATCAGCCTTAGGAACGGTGAATGCTTTGATGTCAACAGACACTGTGGCAGACAGCCCTCGAGCTTGGAGGACAGTAACCGCAGAGAGAGGAAGATACAGGGTGGAGGTGTGTGTGTGTGTGTGTGGAGTGGGGGCAGGGTACAACAAAATTACATAAATGTAAATATAAGAAAGGGTGTGTAAGATATAACATTAGTGTTTAAAGAACGTATGCATGATTGAAAACTATGAAAACATATGACTAAAAAACTGATGTTTTTTTAATGTATAAATGATTATATTTATATATACTTGTGTCCCTTTGTTGGGTTATTTTTATATCTAGAAAAGGTTAGAGGGGCGATAAAGAAGGGTGCTTAAGACACAGATAAAAGAGAATAATAATAATTCTTCCTTATGCTCTTTCCTTGAGAAACATGCATATTAATAACCGAATATGGGACCACATGGCTACAAAAGGATACGTCACCCCTTTGCCTGAACAAAGAGAAACGATTAAACATGGTTTCTCCCTGTTTGGGCAGGCAAAGCAAGATCTGGACTGCTCCTCTGAAGGTTAAACATTAGTCCTGTTCTTATAAATGCAGTCAGTGGGGGTTGAATAAAGAAAGAGAAAGAAGAAAGCGAAATGGAGAAGCACTACATTAGTGATTACAGCGCAGGGAGTGGCAGTCAACTCGATTCCAGTGCAGACCAGTTCAAACCAAGATCAGTGATGAGGAACAAAGCTTGAGCTGTACACAGGCTTAGGATTAGTCAGCGTTTAGCTGGAAGATCGTACCATAAAATCAGCAGCCCTTGAAGTCCTGTTTTATGAAATGGTGTGGGCTGTGACACTTGGCTGGTCTCACATTAACAAAAGGCTCCTCTTGACTCTATATTTAGTTTGTAGATCACTGATGGACCTTTCCTGAAAAAGGCATCAGAGAGACATCCAAAATCGGAGAGCCAGTGATTAAAATGATTATATTCCTATTTATCAGTCATTGCAAACAAGACCTTTCTTCAAACTGCTTATTTTACTTTTCAAACAAGTGGGGGAGGTTACCAGCAGCCACGCACCACTGCCTGCTCAAATTTCTGCACTGACATGAAATCCAGTTAAAGTCATCTGAGTTTATAAGCTAATAGTATCAATGCCAAAACAGTTTATAATATGAGGAAAGATTTCAATGCTCTGGAAAGTTATCACAGATTTAATATTTTTGACTACGATTGTGAGGTAAACAGTCAGCATACTGTGTTCATGTTGCAAATTAATGTACCAGGAATGCACTTGCTTATATTAGCATGGCCCCATGTTACATGTGAACATGTGTTCCGGCATGTGTTCCAGCAAAAGTTGAGTCATTTTCAATTTTGGGCAGACAACGCTGCATTTTTCCCGACTATGTCCCTTATGTTAGCATCCCCCCACACATTTGAGTGGGGATGCTAATGAGGGGGCTGCATTTTATTCATTCAAGACTAATGTTGGTCTGTCAGTGTTGCCATCCCTTGAGTCACACTGCTTGCGTGGCTAAGTAGAGGGGTTTGGTCTTAAAATGAATTGAGGTTTAGGCCTAAATACAGCGGGCTTAGAGATTGTAATGAGTAGAGATACAGCAGATGAGCAGTAATGTGAACCTGTGTTGCACACTCTGGTTCTAGATGTTATTTTTGCCACTTTTCGTTGTTGTCTGTCTTTATAAATCATTTTGGACTTGAGACAGTTAAGGTATCAGCAGATCTATAGCAACATTTGGGCCTGTTGAAACATGGCACAGGAGCAGTCATTTAGCTTTCTTAATACTTGCTGAGCAACACTTGTCTCATTTAGATGATTCTGCTCAGTCATCAGGCTCCTACTGCTTGATCCAGTCATTACAGTGAAGTGAAAACAGAACCTGCTGGGAATGACTGTTGTCACGCTCAGATCCTTTATAATCCTCAAGCACGCTTTCCCTCGATTGTGACTCACAAAATTGCCTCCTCCAGTTTGAGAGTGTTTGATAGCTCAGACCAAAGCTCTGCCCCCTTTCTCTCCACGTGTCAAAGGCAGCTGGTTGACTGACTGGTGAGGACAAGAGCAAAGGTCAAGGGGTTATGGTGATGTAAGATCCATACAGGAAGAGGGTCAAATGAGTACGAGAAGAAGAAGAATGCAGGAAAAGAATGGGCACTGAGTGTCAGAGAGTTTTCCTTGAAGCGCCGGAGTGTCTGACTCACAGCTTTTCCCATAGGGGCCCCGTGTGTACTGGCATCATCCGGATTAGCTCATAATGGGAATACAAAAGAGACAGATTGAAAATGAAACACATTCCTCGGCATCAAAGAAAGATTTCTGGAATTTGGCACATCTGCGGTGCCTGGTTGTTTTTGTGCAAATGTCATTCGCCCGGGAGCAGAGCTGCACGGCCCGAAGGCCCTCTTTGTTGTTTTTGGATGAGTCAGTGTATTGTAAATGTTCACCCTCGCTCTGGTACGCAACTTGCTCAGGCCTCACATTAACACTGCTGCACACTATGCGTCAGCAGTCTGCGTCGGAGGTGACCCCTGCAACCTGGACGCCACCCACATAGGGACTGCGCTGACCCCATGACGCTTCATCCACATCCCAAGCAAAACATTTGAAACATCATGGCAGCTCAGGTTCACACTGTGGTTTTGCGACAGTAATCCTTCCTGTCGCTGCAGCTGCTCGTCCATCTGATAAACATGGGATGGATGCTGATGGTTACAGCAGAGATCTGGATCGAAAATGTGACCATAAATGGTAGAATGTGGTGTGTTTGCAAGATGAAATTCTTTCCCCAGAAAACTGGTCATGTTCTCCCACTCTTTGATTGTACTTGATGTTGTTAAGGTTCAGCTGACTTTAAAGCCACATTTTACATGATTACAGGCCCATTTGATTGGCTTTCAGGGAGTAAGACTTTGGAGAGATTGAGTGAAGAATCAAAGTTCAATCAAAGCTCAAATGATCTTAAATTAAACAAGACTTACAATAAGTCTACATAAAACAAGAGGCCTACGGCTATGCTAGTAAATCTGCTGCTGGTGCTAGAGGAAAAGTCAGGGGATCACCAAAGTCATTAGGATTCATCCTCTAGGTACCATGAATTGTTGCGATATTTCAGTCTGGATCAAAGTGGAGAAACTGGTGGTGCTAAACCAATAAGCTGAAACTGTTGACCATGCCTACAAAAACTGCAGCACATCCCCTGCTTATTTGCAAACTGCTAAATTCATTTTTGTTTTGCATATACTCACAGCCAACCTGTTTCCAGTTGTGTCCTGGGGTGCTCTGTCAGAGAACACTTGTTCTTCATCCATTTGATATGATATAAAGCATCAAATGAAGCATGATTTATAACAAAACAGTTTGTTGATAGTTGATAGTGGTGCCTTATGATGAACAGCGGCTCAAGGTCATACTGGCTGTGCAGCTTCACATTTCAAATGTTCTTTCACTAGAATTTGAGATAAATGACAGAAACCGGCCTTATCCGGTATTAATCCTGACCACCTTGGGGAGTTAGTGCTGTGTAAGCAGACAGTGAGTAAGCCCTAGGGCTGAATTTTCTATGAAATGCACTGACCTGTAGTAACCGCTGCCTTTGTAACTCTGTCTCCCTGACAGAACGGTCTGTTCTCTGAGTTTGTGTGAGATGAGTCCCTGGAGTTGCAGCAGAGTCATGTCCAGGGCTTGGTCAGGATGGGGGCCTCTATTGTTCGCATTTGTCTCTATCAGTGTGTGTTTGTATGTTCTGTCAGTGTGTGTGTGTGTGTGTGTGTGTGTTTTAGGCAGCTCTGGAGAAAGCCCTTTCCTGTGTGGCGCTGGAGGTTCCTTCTGGGGCTGGGCGGCCGGCGGCCCTGCAGACATGCTGTCTCGCTCCAGTTCCACCACAAGGCCTTACCATTGTTCTGCCCCTCACTCCCTTTGTCCTGTTCAGTCTGCCAACCCGCCAACCCCCCCTAGTCCTCCTACACCTCCACCCTCTCCTCCTGTCTCTTGCCCTGCAGGTGCAGCTGATCCATGGCCCAGAGAAGGAGGAAGTGGAGGCTTAGAAACAATAGCAGACCTCAGCTCCTATTTATATATCAATTCTTTGTTTTATCTATCTGTTCGACTGCTTATTCTTGGGGGTTTGTGCAACTTTGTAACCACACTGGATTGTAAAACCCCCTGTGTCAGCATATAAACATGTTCAGCCTTTTGATGGCCAGTTAGGTTACTGGATTCCCACTTTGAATTGGGTGTACAGTCCATTTTATATGGTACTTGTATTGATTTATTTTTGTTTTTGTCAGTGTCATGGAAATCACCCGGTTCTCCCACAGAGATTATTTTATATTTCAGTAGCCTCATTTTATCATAGATGGGGAGGAATTAAACTAATAGCTGCAGCTTATCTCAGCACATAAAGGCAGGGGAACCCTATGACTAAGCTGCCAGTTGAACACAAGAAGTGCAATAAATGTATGATGTAATGAATGGATATGGGTGCAGTGCAAAGGGTCGACACTATCTCTGCTGGTCAAGTCCAATTTGTCGATGATAACATCATTATGAGTGCGCAGAGAGTACTTAAGAGATACTGCAGGTGAAGCTATAATACAGGACAAAGTGCTCGGCTGGCAGACAGATAATATGTTGCAGGGCAGCAAATGCAGTACGGCCATTTTGAATTTTGAGGGCTTTTTCAGCTGGATTTAGAAAATGACGTGAAAATCCATTTTACTAGGCTTTAATCTATGCGTTTGTGGCCCAGCTACAGTGGTGCCGACCCAATAACCATCCTTTGAGGAAGTACTGGCAGCTACGGGGGTGGGCAGTGCGACTCCCATAGAGGTTAGTGTAGATGCTGCGTGCATTTTGCGGCCACCACACTTTCTGAAACCTTTGAAATATAAAAAAAATACATAGAATCTAGACCTGTATGTTACCCTAAAGGGAAAATGTTCGAAATGAATCCTTAGATCACATGAACAGTGCAATATAGACTGAAATGAATGACTGTTTACATTCTCTCTCTCTCTCTCTCGTTAATTTTCACAGTTACAGAGTTGAAATGTGTAATAACAATAGCTGCTTCCAAACACACAGACCTGCCCAACATCCATCAGTTGCGACAGGAAGTTGATAAAGAAAAAGGAAACTGATAAGGCTCAATTGCTTTGTAGCTGATCCATATCTGAGTGGGCAAACGTCAGGCGTTACGCCACTGGGAGAGCGGATATGTATTCTGTCTGCTGCAGTCACGCTTTGGTCCAGGTTGGGTTTACGTCTATGCTCTACATCAGTGCTAATGTCTTTAACAGCTGCTAGGGTCAATTCATTAGAGCATGCAGCATAGTAGACATGTCAGTGATTTATTTCAAAGGGACAATGCACTTTGTTCACTGGTGATATGTTGTGCATCATTTACTTCCTACAGTTATCTTGCAATAAAATTAGGCGATATCTGCTCTGCAGTCTGAGACTTTATAGCACACATTTCACTGATATATTACAGACACAATGGCTCTCTCTGTGGCCCAAAACCCTTCGACGTCCAGAATGACATTTGTCCGGATGTTATGCTCATTAAAATTGTCAATGCTTGATTGCAGGAGACGTACCACTGTATAAAAATCACCTTCCTTCCTTAACTTTTGATTCATTACTAAAAGAGAGCCGGGGGGATTTGATCATTAGAAATGTTGTTTTTTTTGTATGTTTTCTTGACAATGTAAAAGTACATCCATAAAGTTTGCCTACTTCACAAAGATCAGATCTTGGTAAGCAAAGCAGATATGGTGAATATGATTTTTTTTATCACACTTATGGTAATTTAGCGTTAGAGCTAGATAAAATGACTAAGTGTCTGTATGCAGCAAAGCCACAGTGGTGAGCTCGCACCAGCATGCATTGTATCTTCATCATCATAATTAATTGGTAAAGTTAGGTTATTATTAATGTATGACTCATGCATGAGGGTGACTAATCACTAATTCACTTAAAAATTCTTGCCAGCACCATTGAAGTGTGATTCTGTAGTATCCTAACATTCACTCACTTTAACTCGAAGATCATGCAGTCTACGTGCCAAATTGCTATTATTCCCTAACAATAAGTGAACTCCCTGAAAGCCATGGTATAGTTTGCTCAAAACAAGTCCAAAACAAACACAGTTTTAGCTCAGTTTTGCTCTCCACCAACTCCTGCAGTAAATATCTGTCTCTCTAGCTGCTAAATGCTCCACTATATTCACCAGTTAGTTGCTAACTTTGTGTGCAGTTTGGTGCTGAACATGTAGTGTAGCCTACAGTTGGTTTTTAGAGGTTATTTTTCTTTACACTCTATACACTCCCTGTGAAGTTACACTAATATTGTGGCTAAAATCTCATGCTGGTCTTCTGCAGTTGATCAGTGAGAAACGGCAAACCCATTAGTTCTGTGCTGCATTGCTCAATCCACATCAGAGCCCTTATATTTCCTCCTCCCTCCTCCACTGTTCTTCAGCTGCTGCTAAGCTGTCAGAGGCAGCATTTATCTCGGCCTATAATCAACATCACTATAATAATCAGAGCGAGAGGGAGGCAGTCAGTGGTTGTTAGGCTGTGATGGTGGGCGACGAGAGCTCTTAATCTGGCTACTGATGTCGGCTCAGTGCAGCAGTGAAGATGAAGGGCTTTGGCAAAAGTGGGGCCACATGATGAGAGTATGACTGGTACAGGGAGTACATTGAGGGTCTTTAATGGGGTCAGTACTGCAGGTAGTCATATAGTAGAATGACATTGGCCCCTCCAAAATTTCAGCTGGATTAAGGAAGAGGAAATCCACAAAATATTTCAAGTCAAAGTCAAAGTCAAAGTCAGCTTTATTGTCAATCTACTTCCATGCACAGACATATTAAGGTAATCGAGAGGACCGTTTCTCACTCCTCCGCACGATGAAACAGATACAACGACACAACAGACAGACATATTCTTAATACTAAAAAAAAGTAAAACATTCAATTAGCACAACAGACAAGACATTTACTAATGCTAAAAGATAGAAAAGATAAGATTTTCATATATAGTAAACAAAAGGAATGCAATTCCGTACCATAGGCCCTTATTTAATGTTAAGTGTCACTGCTGCAGTGTTGCAATGTTTTTCTTTGACAAGGAACTGATCCTTTTAAGTGGATCAGTGCAGTCAGTGTCAATAGTGTGTGTGCAGGATGAGATAAAAATACTTTCAAAGGGTTTGGAATAAATTCTACCAAATATAAACAGTGGAAAAATAGACTTGGGAGTGTTAGGGAAGGTTTTTACAATAACAAACCATCTAACATTTATGTTCTAATATAAAAACAAAGGCACTGTAAAATGAAACATTTGTTCCCTTCACAATCATTTACTGTACACAATTTAAATAGAGACATTTGTGATATATATGTGTACATGTGATACCTGCTATCTGGTATGATGCACGCTTTTTTATATAAATTCATATAAGCCAAAACAAAATGCAGCTGCAAAAGACTTTCTCAATACTGATTATTTTAAAGTACACTACTGTGTCTAGATTTAAATGTATGTTTCCCCCATTTCACACTTTTTTGACATATTTTCAGCCATGCTAGCAGCATGGATCTAGAAATGACCACTTTGGTCTACTAAATACTAGATGAATTGTCATGTACGTTTTTTCATGGTTCCCAGAGGACGAATCCTACTGACTTGAGTGATCCCAATTTTCCTCTAGTGCCATCAAGAGGTTGACACTTGTGGTTTTTTTTTTTCTTTAATATTTCAATAACTACTGGATGGATTGCTATAAATGCGGTGCAGACATTCACTGACCCCAGAGGACGATATGTAGTAACTTTGACTCCCTGACCTTTCATGTTGCTGTAAGAATTCTGTGTGGAGCACTTTGGCTTATGACCAGATAAAACTAATGACATTCCCATCAGCCTCGGTGGTACTTTATGTTTAGTGGTAATTAGCAAATGTTAGCATGCTAGCTCGTTAAAACCTGTGGTGAAAATGTTTAGTTATGTGCAAAACATCAATATCCTAGTATACTCATTTTGAGCATGCTAGCATTAGCATTTAGCTCAATGCACTGCCTAAATACAGCATCATAGAGCTGCTAGCATGATAATGGATTCTTGTTATTGTGTAAATGCTTCATTGAGTCAGTTTTTCCTTGTCTAAACATGCACCATAAATAGAATGAAGTACCTTTCTCCTGATGGGAGATAGGATAACATCATCTGCATTTTACATAAGTTTCAGCTGACTTCTTCCATAATATAATAATAAAATAAAGCAATTCCAGCAAATCCTAGCTGGTTAAAAAGTGAGCTGAGGGCACAGGTTTTAGGCAGCACAGAGAGAGCTTTAATGCTGGATCAGCATATTCAACAACAACAGTGAGTAAAACCTACAGAGTATCGGCCTGCATGTGCTTGGACCAGCCTGGCTGCCCCAGAACCAGTTTCTAACCTGTTCAGATTAACCCTGTGGGTCAAGTCAGAGGGAGCTGGAGAGAGCATAGCAGAGCACACCACACCACTGCTTTATCCCAGCAGCCTGGCACCTACAGTAAAGTCTATAAGCAGATCAGCTGTCAGCCGGCCAGAACAGACGTACCACACCATACACAAAACAGTAACCTCTACTGAGCAGGCTGAGTTTTGTGTTTTAGTGACACGATTTCTATTTTTTTTCTCCATGGAAAGATTCATTTTTTAGAGCATTGTTCCTTTATTCAGTGTTCAGATAAAACACTTTTAAAGAGGGACACATCCCTCTTGGTGTATAATAATCTGAGACTTGTGAGGGACAGCCAGAGATTGTTGATGCCAAATCCTGCTCAGCTTTTTGGCTCAATAACTAGATACAGTGGCTCCAATACCTGCAGATGATGAAGGAGTTATGTTGTTTCAATCAGATTTAGAGCGCAGAGAACACATAGGTGCCGCAAGAAGTTAAGCTTATTATTGCCCACAATTATGAGTCATTCATTTACCCGGGCTGGAGTTATGTCACAGCTCTGCAGGTCAGCTTCTTCAGGAGGCAGTTTAAAGCTCAGCTTTTTAGGCTGTATTATGCCATCGAGTTCATTTTACTTTACTTTCAGTGATTAAAAATGATCTCCAAATAACCATAATAGAGGTTTTGGCAGGTGTTTGTACCAGGAGTCTTTGTCTTTCACCTTTCTCCCCTGTGATCCAAGCTATCAGAAGCTTTGACACAGGCTGTTTGGCTGGTGTAGTAATTAGCTGGATCTATTTACTGTAAGTTAGCCAGAGCGTGGATAAAGACAAGGGGAAAGGCTGTGTTTGTGTGGCTGCTGACTCACAGGGGTTGGCCTACTACCTGAAGCAGGTCAAACAGTTAGATGAGATGGATGAAATTACAGTTGGCATCCACGTGGAGCCATGAAAACTGGTTATAACCTGCTGTCTTGATGTTTTGGTGTAAAATGTAGTGCCTAGACTGAGTTTTGGCTCAGCTGAAAGGTCATATTTTGCTGGCCCATTTTGCTTTAGATTTTAATTTTGTGTCATATTGCTACACAACAGTTTATATGCAAATATTATATTAACAACGGGAGAAGGCAATTTTTCTAGAACAGTGTAATTTTGTTACTTTTTTCCCCCACTATCATTTACATCACGATGGAGGCTGAGGTAAGATTTAAACTGCTGAGACTAATTGGCTTTTGGGTTCCAGTATGGCTGCAAAGTAGAGAGTGCCATCTGGTGTTAAAACAGTATTGCATGTTTACTAATTCTATTCTGAGAATCCTTCAATTTATTTGCAAGATATTGTAAAATTGTCTCAAATTTCCCCCCCGTTACCTCCACAGTCACTGTATACATTCATATGCTTACTTTTAAAGTTTGATACATCACACCTGAGTATAGCTCCTACTGTACCAGACGAAACAGACTAAAAGCAATAACCTGCACAAAATTTATCTTGTGCATTTGCAATATGGTGCATTAGTGAGAAGTCTCAGAAGAGCACAAATTAAATATATCAATGAACTTTTACAGGCCATATTCTGTCTTTCATGACTGTTTCTACAGTAGCTGAAGGTCACATAGTTCTTCAAGTTTGGATAATATTCTTTATCCTTTTGACTGAACTGAATTTACTTTTCAATTTTTGTGCCGACATAAACTGTGTCTGCAGCAGACATTTGGATTCGTCATCGCAGGAAGAACACAGGTGTGTAGTAGCACAGTGTCACACTGGACCACAATACCGGGACCCTGACACTATAGCAGCCAGATGGAATTCAGCACCTGTGTTTCTCCAGCTGTGTCAAAAGGCCCTCAGTGAAAAAAATCTATGATCTATAAAAAATCTCAGTAGTCTCAGTAAGCTATGTGAGTGAGCCAGCATTCCCAATACCCTTTCCTGTGACTACTGCATCAGAGAGGAGTTTTCCTGATATCTTTACGGAACTTTTTATACAATTTTATTATTTGTATTGTGTATTTAAAAAATATGTAACAATCATACATACTTAATAGGCTTCCTTTTTGACAAATTCAGTGTTTTCTTCAAGTTTGGAGTTTTGAGGGGTGGCTGTGGCTCAGAGGCAGAGCAGGTCATCCCCCAATCAGAAGGTTGTTGGTTCGATCCCCAGCTCCTCCTGCCACGTATCGAAGTATCCTTGAGCAAATCACTGAACCCCAAATTGCTCCTGATGCACAGCATTGGTTTGTGAATGTGTATGAATGAGTTAGTTTCTGTTCAATGGGCTTTGCCATCAGAGTGAATGTGTGTGAAAGGGTGAATGTGCCATGTAGTGTAAAAGCGCTTTTAATGGTCGGAAGACTAGAAAGGCGCTATACAAGTACCTAAGTAGTAGGTCCATTTACCATCTTCTTTCTGATACTTGTCGATTGTTCCATTAGCTCTTTAGTTGTTTTAACTGCGTCCTTTTCTAATACAGGATGAGGTGTTTAGATCTTAAATAATAATCTAAACCTTAAAAATAACTATTTCATTCAGTTTCTCTGAAATACTGAGCTATAGGCCCTTTTTTTAATTACACCCCTTAAAATAAAGAAGATCCCCAGGTTGGGAACCACTGACCTAGTTCATATGTGTTAGCACCAAGACACAGTCAAGCATTTTTTACATTTTCATTGTAAATTGATTGAACCACCAACCTTCTGATTAGTAGACGACCTGCTACCTCCTACCCCTACCGCCACGTGATTTGAGCCAGTGTTGTTTCACTAAAATGATGGTGTTTTGGCCCTCCTTCAAGATCAAGTGAAAGAGAGATGCATATTGAGCCAGAGTGTGTGACACTTTTTTCCTACTGTCATAACTCCGTCTCTGTCTAGCCCCACACTGTTCTGTCATTAATTGTGTATGTATTGTAACTGTTTATTTCAACCATCCTGCCTTCAAACCTTATTACTGAGCCTCTTGCTGCTTTAAGGACTCTTTTTAAATTACTCTAAATAAAAATCCTGTTTGTCGAAGAGCAGTTTACTCAGGGTCTAGCACTGGTCATGCATACAGTATATACATGTGGGCATACATACCAGCTGATATCAGGTGATTTTAACTGTGAAGTAACTCAATCACTGCTGCAAACCTTTGCATAATCATGAATGGAGATACAATGTACAGTGCACTATCCTCAAACTCCTATCTGTTTCTTTGTACCATCACCCCATCTAGTGGTCAAAATGTATACTTCAACTTTGTTCCAAAACTGTACATGAATATATCAAAGTCAAAATAAAGCTGATTGGAATTACATTTACATTGACTAAAGAGACATATGTTTCTTGTCCTGCAGCAAGGGAATGATAAATCACTGCAAACAAAAAGAGAGCATGATACAAGCATGCATTGCCTTCTGGGTGAAACAATAAACAAAAGGAGCTCCATGCGAGGAGAGAATGGCACTTCCTGTGTTTGCATCCAACAACCAGATCTATTTTCTCTCCATTTGGCATGCAGATTCTTTACATTGTGCTTTGTTCAGACTCCTGTGGTCATTGTTGTTTCTGTTAATTCCACAATTTGTCATGGGCAAAGCTAAACAGATAGACACAGGAGGAGGGGGGGAGAACAAACACAAGGCTTATGAGTCACTGCGTTTGATGCTTACTGGGGAAAAGGAAGAACAATGCTTTGATCTACTTAAAGGAGAAATTACACTATGACTCATTTTATATTATATCCAGGCCCACAGTAAGATGTACAGTAGGACAGTAGGACTTAAAAGAGTGTGATAACGTGACAAGACTATTATCTCTGCTCAAGAGTCAATCTCAAATGATTCAAATGTTTTCTTTAAAGCTATTGTGCAACTGAGGGTTTGTTCAAGTGACAAAATTACATTGTTTAACGTCTTAATAGTACATATAACAAGACACGACCCCGACATCACACACTAAACAAATGGTACTTACTTTGACAACTGATTGACATATAAAAATCCCAAATTGACATTTTTCCTAAATATGACTTCACTGAACTAAATCATAGATTTCACATCACACATTCCATCTGTTTGCATGTCGTATAAACTGTATTGGAATTGCAAAAATTGTTAATGAATGGAAAGCCACATATCTCATGCGACCTCTGCATAAGTCACTGCCTCACTTAATTACAACTGTTAAACCCTTAAATGGTGCCTCATTAGAAAGTGGTACCCTCAGGCAATAAATGATCTGGTATGTGGCATTGGTACATGCTATGTTCTGTGTTTGAATGCCAGGATGATCAGTTGAAGGGTAAAGTAAAGGAGTGTCACTCTCCCCTCATTGGGGTGTATTTTAACAAAGTGCAGAATCTTCAGTGGCCATTGAAAATGAGAAGAAAGTATTCTGGCCTGGGTATGAAATTGATTAAATGTGAAGCAGGGAAAGGCTGAAAAAGAGTGCAAAGCTCAAGCAACAAGCTAAACAGAATAATAAATGATTAGTACCCACCATGTTAGAGGGCTATGACACTTTGTGACACTGAAGAAAAGTTTCATATGTTTTACAAAAAGCTACTTCACTCAAACCTTAACCAAGAGTTTAACCCAGAGGCAGCTGATGGGAAAGTGATTATGTCATTGTGGTTCTGTCAAACCTTGCAGCATGGATGGAGTGTTCAATGCCCCAGCAAAGGACCCGCTTTTCTCAGTGATTACTGCAGCCAAGAGCCTGATTAAAGGCACAGCACCGGGCGCCAAAGCCACTCTGTAGCAATACTTTTCAAACCCATTTAGCTGCATTTAAGGAATCATGGGTAAAAAGGTTACCAGATGTTTACCACTGGTGAGTGCTCAGGGCATTGGGGCCAGTAATACAGGCTAATTTGACAGATATTTCCATTGTTGCTGTTGGTAATCTAATGCTACAATGGTCCTTCCTCTCCCTCCCCCTGTATTTTCTTCCTCTATCATCCTCCTCCACCCACTGTGTCTGCCAGGCCACCAAGATGCTTATAATTATCTTGACAAACGGAAATATGGTTGCTGGATTTGACATGGCCATTTTCACTTTAATTGCTGTTTAGATGCCAGCAGCGCCTTTTGTCACGCGGCGCAGTTTAATCATTGCGGGGGAGAGAGCTGGTGTGTTTTGCAGCCCCAACTGGAACGATCAGTGTGGAGATGAGCTGAAGTGTCAGCTGTAACACATAAACGCAGACACGCAGCAAACACAGTGCAGCCATAATTACACAGCCTGGGTCGCCATGCAGAGACTGAGTAGGGCGAGTCAGAGGATAGAGGTGAAAAGTATTAGTAGTCAAATGCAAATGACAGAATCTTTTGAACTCAGTTTAAAGGAGGAGGTGATAGAGGTCTGTTTCCTCCATCTTTAAAACTTTTACAACAACAGGTTGATATTTTACAGACTGGGTCACTGGGTTGGCAGTATACCTTTCTCATATTTAATCAAATAATGTTTTTGAGATTTGTGTTTAAATAGAGAAAACAGAGAGCTGAAAACTAATCAAAATCAATTATGAAAAAATGCAGTTTGTTCAACCAGTCAACACCTCACTGGGACAGACATTAAAAGGTGCTCCGGCAACCGGCACACTACCTGTGTCTTAATCTGCAGTGCGTGTACGTTGCTGAACGTCTTGCATGTTAACAGGTTATAGCAGCCACACGGCTCACTATAGCGAGCTGAGGTCTCGCCTATTTTTTCTCAGCAAAAATAGACAGCGAAAAGGATCTGTTAATAGTCATCTCAACATTATACCAGCAACATACACAACTTTCACTACAGTTTCAATGTCTAAATCTGTAGAATATGTCATCTAGACATGAAAAAATATAAATATATCTTTATCTATATATCTTATCTCACCACGTTGTGGTGGAAATTGTTTCCCCTCACAGAGAAATGAACAAAAACATGATTAATATAACAACCAGATGGAACTCTCTTACGTCCTTGAACATAATCAATCTCCGCTTGGTGTGTTAAATGTCTCATGCCTTGGCAATATGCTCTTCCTACCTTTCTTGGCTAACTAGGCACCAAAACACGTAAATATATGATGGTGAAAATGTACTCAGACTTTAGTAAGATAGGGGAAGGAGTCGCTAAAGGTAGAAAAGGTCAGTAAAGGTTACACACAGTCATATACACGTCTAATGGTATCTCAGCCTTGATAGTAAATATGTAGTAAGGATAATTGCTCTTACAGTCTTAAGTCTTAAGAGTTATTTATGCGAGGTGTACTGAGAAGAAAAATACATTGGCTCACGGTAAAGTGAGCAATGATATATGATTATAGAAAACACAAAGATATGATACATTTTACTTCAACAAACGTCTTCTCTATCTGTTTCAGACTGGAAGCTCTCCAGCTTTTCTGTGGACAGAATCCATTCATTTGTTAACAAGGCTTTTATTGTGCTGTATTTATCAAAGGAAAACTCAATGTAGAAAGACAGGGCTAGCAGCAGCTATCCAAGCGTACAGAGGCTGAACCCTTGCTGCAGCGGCCCAGGGTTCGAATCTGACCTGTGGCCCTTTGCTCATCCCCTTTGTCTCTACCCCCCTTTCCTGCTCTCTGTGTGGACACCACAGTCCACTAGTCTGGCTGTACTTAGACACAGCTTTGAACTACATGTTCATACATGGCAACATGCTTCAAATTACAGTGCTAACATGCTGATTTTAGCAGCTATACTGTTTACCATGTCCACCATCTTAGCTCAGTGTGTTAGCATGTTAACATTTGTTAACTGTAGCTAATAAGGTCAAAATTGATGCAGCAGTGGTATATCAATATATTGACTTTCAATCCCTATGGATTAAACTCCAACTAAACTCCATTTCTTACATTTCCCATACAAGTCAATAAAGCCCATGTGTTTTTTTAAGATCCATGTCCCGAGATTGTAACACAAGCTTTTCATTAAAAGTCTCAATGCAAACTCAAGCTAAAATAACCCTGATTACATTACTCAGGGTTACTTTCTCTCTGGAGGGCTTCCTACAGAGCTGCAATAACAAAAATAATAAAATTAAAATAAAGTATCAATAAATAAAATGGGCACTTGAAAACAGTTACATCATCAACACCAGCTGTCTTCAGCGGTGCTCACGCTGCACTGGTAGATGTAATCAATGCAGCTAACCAATAAAGCCATCAAAAATGTTTGAACAATTCCCCCTTTTTCTGCATCAACAGCCTGTCTCAACATGGATTACATCAAATTAAGGACAAAATGATACCATTTAGTGGGCCTTTGAAACCAGCGAGGATACGAGCGTTTCTCAGTCTGTTTTACTCGACAGATGCAGTCAACAAATCAGCATCTACCCTAAACTAAAAAAGTGCTGACGAGCCTGTTACTATTTGTTTCATACTCAGCTTTTGGATATAGCTCTGGTTTGGTTTCATTAGACTCGACTGATGCCCGTTATTCATGGTTTTGCATGTTATCAGGGTTACCACTCTTTTTCAGGACCTTTCTAGGACATTTTTGAGCAATACAGGACAACTCCTGCTCACAAACGATCCTATAATTTACCAAAATGACTACAGTTTACTTGACTTGACGCCCAAAAGACTGCCACAAGCCCATTCTGCTCCACATCTGAAATACTGCACAGCTCATCATACCAAGATTCGGGTTTCAAACAAAATCCAGGTGTTCCAGGTTTTCCAGGGCATGTGGGAACCCTGCTTATTGTGTAAGTTGTTTAAGATTTCCAATATTGGCAGCATTACTTTATTAAAAACATATATTTGGGTTTTGTCAGAGTTGTAAACACTTAAAATCGATTATAGATTTATGAATGTCAATTCCCAATGTCCTTCTCTCTTAAATACTGAAATCCTGTCATATGCCAGCAGTCGGGACGGAACAGTGTAGGTAATGTTGGTTATCATTGCTTACTTTGTGGCTAGACAGGCATGATCTCCAGTGGCCTGATGACGCACAGCTGTAAACTCCCAGGCAAGCTGATTCACGCTTCATATGGAAATAAATGTGATGGCGTATGTGCAATCAGTGGAGCTAACTGTGGCGAAAATGACCTCCCGCAAGCCATTGCAACAAAAAAGGAATTGGTCTGTGGTTTCAGTTCCTCTTTATTCAGCTGTTACTGAGTGGAATTATGTCATTTAAAATGATCCCGTCATTTTGACCACATGCTACATGTCTTTTCACGTGTGAGGCGTTTGCCTGACTAAAGGCCCACGGGAAGTCATCAGGCCATCAGTTCCTTCTTGCTAGAGCATAAAACAATCAAATAATAATTCTAAAAGAAGTAAAGCACAGACTTGATCAGATGAGCTGCTAAAACATGAGCTAATACTTAAACAATCTCATTTGTCCTCTGGATTGATTCAAAGGAGATTGCCCTCTCTGTCCTGCTTCTGTCTAATCCCATTAAACTGGGCAGGATGGAGCCCTCAGTCACAGGAAGTATAAATATACACAGGCGCCTACAGATCAAGGCTATGCTGTAAGGGCACTACACTAGACACATTAATAACACATAAAATAAATAAAAATTAAGTTACAAGCTGAACATTATAACTTAATTTCTATTAATTTAATGCATTTAAGGGTCAAAGGTTAATTTACCATCCACCCCTCTCTAGACCTCCCTGAAGCAGAGTCCATACAACTCATTAATAATGTCAGAAAGTGCATGTTTAATGCACTCACACAAACTTAATGTGTATGACGCAGAGAGACACTCACATGCACATGCATAAATGACACATATGTGGTGAAACTGTAGCTGCCCTGTGCACATCAGTGGTTACACAGACATGGTTAAACAGCTCCACATCCTGTATGGTAATTACACAGGTGCCCGTGTTGTTTGCAGCCGCATGCAGCTTAAAATATGGAAGCAGATCCAGATCTGTAGACGGGGTGAGAAAATATCTTGCCTGTGAGGTGCCTGCAGGCTGCACTCTCTGCCCTTTTTGTCGCTTACAGTCCTTTGATGGGCTTGAGCCGGAGAGAGTGAGAGAGTCAGATGGGAGAGGAAGTGCATGGCGGAGCGTGGTTAATTCCCATTGGGCCTCACGGAACGACAACAACCAGGGGGCAGTGAGAACTCATGCAGCCGAGTTTGCAGCAACAGTGGAGAGCATGAATGTTTAATGGCCTGCTTCACAGAGCGAAGACACACATTTGGCGGCGTGTGACTCAATTAAAAAGGAGGGAGGAGACGGCGGATGTCATTTATACTTGATACTGTCTATGGAAAATTAACGGAGCAGCACATACTGCATGGGTGCGTGTGTCCTTTCCTCTGACAACTCAGCCTGATTGGTGTTCAAGGTCCATTTTCACTCACCCTCCTGTCCTTGTATCACATTGTACTGTGAGATGATGCACTGTAAACTGCCAAGATGCCTCATCCAATACGGCTCATTAACAGTGCTGGTAGCCCCTAGTGTTTACACCACTCATTAACAGTGTTAATTATGTGAAGAAGAAAACTGCATTTTCTTATAGTAAAAAACATCCTTAACATAACAATTACTTTACTAAATAAAATGTGTACAGAATAATAATATAGTACTTGCAAAATCACATTGGATTTTCCAGGTCATTTTATACTGGGAGATCAAGCTATTTTGGCTTTTTGGCCACAGAGAATGTACAGAGCCCTGCCTCCAACGATGTATCCAGTTGTCTCTTAATACGTCCATGTGTTCACCATCTTAGTTTAGAGTTTTAGCAGGCATGCTTTCGCAGGTATTTGGTCATAAACTGAAGTACTGCACAATTTGTCATTTTGTCCTGATATCTGAACCAAATTTCGTCCCAATCCATCCCGTAGATGTGGAGAGATTTCACTGATAAGTGAGAACGCTGCTAGGCTGTAAGCTGAACTAAGAAAAAGTGCCTAGAAAGTGATTTTTGTTCCCACTCCTGTGAATTACTTTTTAAATTCTGTTTTTCACAGACCATATCCTTATGAACATTGTGTTAAAAGTTCTATGCAAAATATCCTGCTGTTTTTTTTGTTCCATAAATGTATAGCTACAATTGGCTTTACCTGTAACTTCATTTATATTAATTTTAGCAACACAAAGTATCTCTCAAACTGACATTTATACCTAAAAACCTGAGACAAAAATGTATGCATTAAAATACTTATTATTAAGACCATGAAATATGGCAAATTTATAGAAAATACACTTCGAGCTAAATTAAACACTACCATGGAACACTTTGCAAAACACTGCCGAGTTATACATCAACATTTTCAACAGCCACTGTTTCATCGGAGGAAGAAAAAAAAACAACTAGGTGTCTGCCTCTGGCCCTTAGATGCAACATAAACAATGTCTTGAGAAAACAGACATCACTTTTAGGTTATATCAGGTTTAGGTAATATTAACATAGCGAGCCAGTGTTGGTTCCTCAGCTGCACCTATAATCCAGGAAATCAGATCTAATAGAAGCATCTTTAATATAATTTGTATAAATTATTTTACATTTCAGCTCCACATGTTATTAATGCAGTTAATAAAGAACAGTGGTCATTTTGTTTCAATAGTGGAGACTCCTTCAAGTCTGCAGTCTCCCTGCTCTGTCCATGTCCATGTGCTTGTAGCTGTATGCAAAACAATATATCTGACTGTGACTGTACAATAAATATTAAATAACTGACAGAACTGTACTTAAAAGTTAGCCAAGCCAAAAACTTTTTACCTACCTGCCTGTGAGAGATAGTCCTGTCACAGTAATGTACTTGTCTGTCTTCGGGAACATCAGATTCTATACAATGCTAGGATGATTATGTTATTCTCTGACTCTCACCCTGCCAGTCAAGCCACTGTTGGAAGCTGTTTCTAAATGTTTTCCACTGTGTGTGTGTAAAATCCTTTGCCTCTTCTTTGTTTACGGATGTGAGATATAGAGCATTCACCTTACGGCCTATGCTAGAAGAAAAATCAGATGATCACCAAAGTCAGTTGAATTGATCCACTGGGGAGTATGACTAAAAACCGCAATCCCTCCAATAGTGGATGAGATATTACAGTCTGGACCAAAGATTGACAATGCCATGGCTGGAGCTACATTAACTCTAATATTCTAAAATGCTTCACTTAAATTTAGTAAGGTATTTTTGCTGTTCCCTGACCTTGGTTGTATTATTAATCTCTCCAACTGAGACTTTATCCACAAAGTCTTTGCAGGACAGTATCAGCACTAACCTTGATACATCATGTTCTGAATTAGTTATCTGAATCTAATACATTGGAACCCTTGGGATGGATTTTATGTCAGTAAAAAGATAGCTTAATTGTAATCTGATGAACATGTTTATGATGAATGGCTCAGATGGAAGATTAGTTGTTGTAAATTAATAACTAGGTGTTTTATTTGATATATACATATTTTATTTGCAGTAGTGAACGTGTTCTTTTATATTTCGTGCATGGGAGCTCTGGCTCATGCAGATCCTGGGAGACAGCTTTTAAAGGAATGTGATTCTAGCCAGAATTAATGAAGTTAAATTCCTGGTTGATTCATTATATAGAATAATTTTTTTAAAAAGCCAGATAAAAATGAGAACCAAACAATGAGTGGAAGTGAAAGCAAACAAAAAGGCAAATAAAGTGTAAAGTGTAATCCTAACTTTTTTCTGGACAGATCTTCTTAGCACTTTGACAGTTACCCTTATGCCGAGTGGAGATAAGAAACTTTTAATTTGCACCTCTCCAGTAGTTACTGCTAAACTGCCAGGGACAATATTCTTCCTCTAGCCCATCAAAAAGGTTAATCAGCAACAAACCTATGTCAGAAACGGTTTCAATCCAATATTTTAAACAAATTTATATGCTTTTACAAAATACAGACAGTAATGCCATGCGGTGTCTGTGATTTGGGAAAAGCTGAAAACTTAATCTGCAACATTAGATTACTACTGACCGTCACCTCGAGGGCCCTGTTGACGTTCATCTTGGACAAGATCCTTCTCTGTTCCAGTCCCACGGTGGAGGAATGAACTGTCCACTAAAGTGAACAGAGTCAATGCACAAGTTCCTCTACACGCTGAAGACCCACCACTTCAGACTATAACTTAAGAACCCACCCTTACTCACATGTCATTTCTAATGAAATTAGACATTTCTAAACAACCTAAGTATTAGTTTTGAGAGGAATGCACTTCCAACTTTTGATGATCTAGTTCTTGTTGGTATTTAAATGCATTTATTGTAAGTCACTTTGGATGTATGCATCTGCAGAATAATTCTGCAGAATGTAAATTTGCTACCATATAATGCTCGGAAATTGACCTTTCTATGGAAAGAGTATTTTGCCTTTGACATTTTGACACACCATACATTTACTTCAGTAATATGCTGAACACAGTTGCATCACATGGTGCATAATGTGCATAAAGTGTTTTACAGAGTGAAAGGGGACAGATACTGTGGGTGTATAGCTAGAAACCTGAAATTGTAGCAGCTGAAACTTTTTCCCACCTAAACCAGCTCTGAAAATAAACATGTTGTGTTAAACCTAATGCTATTTCCTTTTAAGCCCTTAAAGGTTAGGCGTCGTTAAAAAGGAACTACTGAGCCACCACCAAGAAATCTTTTGAGAACAATAGAAAACACAGACGGAGACAAAATGTCTCTTTTCTGCAGCCAAGTGAGAAGGGAAAGTTGCTTTCAGTTGATCAATATGACAGAATAGAATTTCTGATAAAAAAGGCGCTGAAGCCCAGTTTTAAAAATGTACATTTACTTTTCTTCACAAAAGCCAACTAATTGCTGAGATATAGGCCTACTGTGTATATTTAAGTTTTCACAACCCCCCATGAAGCTTTGGGGACCCCCAGGTTGGGAACCACTGCTGTAAGATATTTCACATCTTCTCCTAAGAAAAAAAATCACATTTACAATAACAATAACCTTAAATGTGTAGAAATTTGGACCCAAACCTTTTACTATTTATTTCACTATATTTTTATTGTATTTCTCAAGAAAGTCTACTGCTTGGCTCCAGTCAATGCCCAAGACCCATTATGCATTTGAAAGATACCCCCCTGGCACACATCTGCCCTCTGCCTCCACATTCTCCCATGCAGTATTAACCACCGGCCTTTATGGAAATACAGATTCCTTTCAATATTGATATGACAGCATCTCGACAGGCTTGTCAATTAACTTGCAAGGCTACAAACAAAAGATCCAGTGAAAAGCTCTCGAATGACCTGCGCCACAGAGGGAAATAAATGCTACATGGAGTATTTCTCCAGGATCCGATTACAAAGGGGAGATAGTGTTTGAAATAACACACCTGTCACTCAGGTTTAGTGAGACAATGCTGGTTTTCCCCAGACTGACACCAAATGTTTTCAAGGGGATCGCAAGGGATTTGTCCTAATCCAGATATTTTCCATGTCATTGTGCGGGAAAGACGGAAGTCATCCGTTGTTGGAGCTGAATTAAAAACAACAATGGAAGCTGTGGTGCAGGCTGTGTTTCAGCCATTCTGAGAGAGTGGGCAGACTCATTTCTTTACTGGAACACCAGACCACCATGTAGAGCAATAGTTCCCAACCTTTTTCCTCAAGGGACCTCTTTCTATTGTTTAGTAAACTGATGACCCTGCTTAACTGACGTATTTTATGGATATTTCAAATTATATCAAAAACTTTACAAAGAACCCAAACAGTGAACTCAGCAACTGCAATAAGCTTTCTTCCAAATGAGTAATCTGAATGAATTTTGAGCTGATTATGTCCTGTTAAAAATACCATTTTTAACAATCATACAGAATTAATAGGCTTCTTTTTTTTGACAAATTCAGTGTGTTCTTGTCCCTGAAGTTTGGCCATAGTTCTATTAGACAATTTACTTTACAAATGCTGAGATATACACCTGCTGTATATAGTTTTTAAATTTCCTTACACCCCTTAAAATCAAAAAGGCCTTGAAACCATCATGGCAACATTTACAGTAATGGTATGCAAGTTGAGCTTTATTTTAAAATAAAATAAAAATGTGATTTGTGATAGAGAATGCTTAACATGGGGATTGGTTCCAGATCTAGCAGAATCCATTCTGATCAGTAGTCACCTTGGGATTATGATCATCCACTCTTTGTACCTATTGACCAGGACCGCTCCCCAGACATGTTGCACCTCCTCCCCTTAATCTTCCTCCTGTCTGATAAGTTGCTCTGCTCTATGGGTTTGATTGTAAGTGCTGGTTATAGCTAAAATTAAGATAGCGGTCTGCATGAGTGTGTTTCCTATATGTGTGTACAGCTCTGATCAGTTTAATGTTGCAGTTTTACATTAATTCAAGCCTGCGATAGATTGACTGCTATTCAGCCGAGTCTGCTCCACTTATTAATGCTGCCACCTTCCTTCCAAGGAATATGAGTGTGCTAAAGTGGAGATGATTGAGCACATGAAAGAGCTCCATAAATTCTGCTTCTTTAAAATGATGCGCCTCCATCAATCAGGAGTATTTAGTGTATAGTAAGAGTCCTCTGCTGTTGTTTTTTTACTACTGTTCTCAGTGCTGCAAAAGTCAATGTCTGAACAGTCTGTTCATCAGACTCATCAAAGAGCTATCTTTCCACAGGAGCCTGTGTTTGACTTCAACTCATAAATCAACAGGAAATGCATTGTATTGATTGCAGAGTCCATTCATTATTCACTTTTATAGCAACAAATCAATGATCAGAGTGCTGAAAGAGGAGTCAGAATTTCACCCTCTATTGTCAGATGCCATTTTGAAGAGTATGAATTCAATACTGAATTTATAATAGAGTCACAAAAGAGTAATTCACACATTGTTTGTTGACCACTGCCAGTGCCTGAAATGGGCCTGTACTGACAGGTACTGTGTACCAACACTTCAGACGGCCATCTGACATCAGCGTGATGTCAGTGTGACATCTAATCTAACATTGTGTTTTGCACCGTTGCTCAGCAAAGTACAGAGCGACAACTAATCTGTGTTTTTGGATTTATTGAAATAACAATTTGGAACCACTGATTGAAACTGCAGTAAAATGTGTTGTTGAGTTTCATTTTTTGTCGGGACCTCTACTTACTGGCACTTCTTTTTGCCTGAAGCTAAACCTCTGCAGCAGACCCATAACTCAAGCTTGGTGATTTTATGGCATCTTTCTACAAACTGTCTAATTCAAGCGTTACCCCGGCATCAATGTAGAGAAAAATAGAAAGGGAAATTTCAACACTTCTCTATCATCATCTCTATTGGCTTCCTATCTTGTTTGCCACCTCTGCAAAGATTCTGCTAAGTCTGCAAAGGTTGATTAAGTCATGCGACGGCCCTCCTCTTTCCAAGCCTCACTGTGGCCCCGCTCCACAATCTCTGCCTCGTTTTTAATAATTAAATTCAATGTTCTTTTTACAAGTCTCACTATAGATAGAGGCTTGACTCTCGCTGCAAAGTCACGGATGAGAGCTCCGGCAAACGGAAGAAGAATGTGTTGGAACAAACCTCTTAAGCTTTCATCGTGCTGCCCTTACACTCAGTCCTGATCCTATAAATTCATTGTGCAGGATGAAAGAGATGCCCTGCTCAAGGACACATTCTAATTCTCATTTAAATCTTAGATGAGGCACGAGCTGCAATCAATCAACAGGTGAGCATATACAAACAGAAATAGTGGTGACCTCACTATGAAACACTCCAGACTTTTGGTTGAAATGAAATGATGGAACCCAAGCAAACATAAAACAAATGACATATTGTCAGTGATTACCAACCTTTTTCCTTAAGCGGCCCCTTTTCTATCATTCAGTAAACTGACATGTAGTGACATATTTTATGGATATTTCATATTATATTCAAAGCATAACAGTACAGAATATCTGATAAACTGTACAATTAACTCGAAGTTTCTGTAAAACGAGATCATTTCCTGGGAATATTTATCAGAGATGGTGATATTTTTAGTAACTTTGTATACAATTTCTGTCTGTATTATGTATTTTATTTTTATTTTTTAACAATATTACATACTTGATAGGCATCATTTTTGATAAATTCAGTGTTGTTGTTTGTACTTTTCTAATTAAGAATTAGGCTGTTTAGCAGAGAGTGAAGGCTCTGTAAGTATAGCTTGTGTATTGCTTATTACTTATATAATAATATAAACTTATAAATTAGCAAAATGCTGAGATATATGCCAACTGTATATTTTTTAATACACCCTGTAAAACGATAAGGCCTTGTGACCTGCGGTGAAGCTTTGGAGACCTGTAGTTAGGTTAGGAACCACTGGTCTAGGTCTAGATACATTTGAAACAAATCTCACCTACTGTAAACAAAAAGAGGACTCAAAAACATAACTCTTACCCATCTGATTTGAATAAGCAACAAAATGGGGTCGGATAAGGGTGAGTATGTAATTTAATTTCAAAAAGAAAGCAAAGGTTAAATGTGTAATATGCTGTGTGTGTATCTCTGTGTGTGTATATCCATGTATGTGCATTTGTCAGAACCATTCATACCGATCTTTCTGAAGTCTCGTCTTTTTAAAAAGCGAATCTTGTTGGTTTTAACGAGTCATCTGTCATGTCCCGGAGCCTTTGGGAACGCAGACTGCTTTATTCTCCATGCAGCCACAGTAGTTGTTTTATTGTTTGAAAAATATGTAGGTTCAGTCATGTCTCCCATCAAGCCTTGATCTGACACTACAGGAGCTTTCTCATTTCCTCTGAGGTTGCAAACCTGCCCCGTACAGCTCACTGATTACAAGGTTCAAACAACAAGCAAGGTCAGCTTGATTACAGTCTCTGGAGTGAAGCGACATATTGTATTTGAAACATTTATTGCTCTGTTAATTCTTTCTTTCGGCCCTTTAATGTTTCATTACAAAAACAAGCTCGCCACAGTCCTCTGAAGATTTGTCAGGATGCTTTCTGGGAAACAAACACCAGGTTCTTTTTAAAAGTCAAACCAAAGTATTGAACTAGTGTGTCTCTGGAGCTTTTACTTTCATCCCTCTATAACAAGAGGATGGCATGGACATGGTGCCCTAGCAGAAAAACAAGAGCCTATCCACTAATGGAGCTTTAACTGAATTAGATCCTCCTTCATCACTACAGTGAAGGTCAGTTTCCACCATCACAGGGCAAGAGGGACTAAGTTTGTTGACATAGTTCCAGTTACTGGCCCTGCTGAGGCTAGATACAGACTGATATATGAGACATCTATTTGGCATTTTATTTAAAAAATGATCTGGTCTAGTCATCCACCAGATATAATGGATGGGCTGTATCTTGATTGAGTACATTTTTTATTGATCATTAATACACTGGTCCTTGTTAGGAAGCCTTCTAAGACAAATGGCTTCTAACTGACAGTTTGTTGGGGAGTAGCTGACTCAAGTCTGAGAAAAATACCCCTGATGATGTCATCAGGAGTTATATTTGCTCCAACTCCAGAGCAACAGAAAGCATTCTACAACAACTATCAATAACCCCTCCCCTTTTTATTTTATCAATCCAGTTTGACAGTTTCTTGCTGATTTCTTGTTTGAAAGAGGGCTTCTCCTTTTCCTTCTTCTTCTTAATTTCTTGGCTGTAACCAGTAGCAAGTGATGTATTGTCATTGTCAGTTGAAACAGGAGCTGTGGTAGTGGTTGGTAGTTGCAGTTAACCTTTTTTTTTTTTACAATGACCAAAAAATATTTCAATTTAAAGCTGCAGCAGGTAATTTTCATAAAAATAACTTTGTGTCATATTTGCTGAAACTTTCACTATATCCGTATAACAGTAGCAAATGACACAGATCATCTGTGAAAAAATCAGGTTCCTCTGGCTCCTCCTAGTGCTCCTAATGGCATTTGCAAGAATCTATCTCTGGTTGATTGGAAAAAAACAATCAGAGCCAGGAGGAGTGTCTAATGCAGTGTCACTGAGCAGGTCCGCCTCTCCTACACATGCTCTCGACTCAGTCAAGCTTGATATCTTCTGGAGGAGCTTGGAAAAAAATGCACATCCCTCCCTTGCCAACCACAGCATTTAGTAAAAAACAACAACACAGAGGCAGCGTGTCTGTGGTGTACTAGCCATGTAGCTTTCACTGGCGCAAAGCTGAGCATGTCCAGTTTCTTTTTCCGTTTTAATACAGGTTGGTGTGACAGTCTAATTACACAGCATTTCCCTCCTGTAGAAATCTCAGCTGTTTCTTGCCCCTCACTGGCAAAATACAGTGTAGCTGAGGCAGTTGAAAAGGATGTCTGAACCCTCCTCTCATCCCACTGTTGTCACAACTGCCTCTGAAGCCTTGGGGTTGTGGAGCTTCTTTGAGAAGACAAGTCAAGGCGAGAGGGACTGGGGTCTTGTGCAACCAGCTCATTTTGCTGTGGGTTTGGTGGGAGGTAAAAAGAGAGCAATATACTAAACCCCTCCCCCTACACTATAGCTTTAAGATTTGATATTTCTATGTTGACTTACAACAGCCTGTTTTTAACTTTGGTTTTGCGAATGTAGCTAGCTAGCTAGCTATTTAGAAAGATGATGCCTGCTAAGCTCTGATTGGTTAATTGTTGACTGCAAAACTTCAGGAAGTAACTTAAGACTTGCTTAAAGAGTAACAAATCTTGGAAATGTAACTTTCTCATCTGATGTAGATGTGTACTAAGGATGAGTCAGAACATTATGACATCACTGAACCATACCCATCAGTGATGCTGGAGGTTGTCAGAACAGTAAACCACTGCTGTTAAGCCTGGAGTTTGATTACTTTTTTAATTATTATCCCCTTACACTGTAAAACCCGAAGAGTTGTTTTAACTGTTTTAGGAAACTGATTGCCTTAAACCATTTAAGTTATTTAATTCAAACAATTGATTTATTAAAAAGACCTACTTATTTATTATATTTTACTTATATGATATATTTCAAGATTTCACTCTCCAACTTTAATCACCTTGCTTCAGTAACGTTACCTCTTTTCCACACAAGCCATGCACTTACCTACTCTGGTCTGTGTCTCTCACACACATACCGGGTTGCCCCGCCTCGCTCTGGTTGTGTCTCTGTTGACTTGAAGTTTTATAAAGTCGGCCAAAAAGCACAACTGGCACTCAGGGTTTTTTCACCCTTGATTCTGTTTAAATAACAGCAGGGGGCAGTGTGTGAAGGAGGCTTGTTGTAAATTACAAAACGATTGTAACTAATGACATTGGCAACAGCTGAAATGTTCACTGCTTTATTTTGTCCGTGCTGCATTTCTCAAAACTTATTTAAATGTGGTGTAAACTGAATTTATCTGAATAAAGTAACTAAAGTAACTAATGCATCTTCTTTATACAAGTGTTATCGCCAAGTTGAATGCACTCGGTTTTCTTCCACTAAAACAAATTATTGCATTACTTGTAAAAACTGACGTACAATAAAAACAATTTATTATTAACATCGAATCTTAACACTTTGGGCGATCATTGTGAATTATTTGAATGCATAATTGGCTTATGATGATTAATAAAATGAATTATAAACAACATAAATCCGAAGCTATACAGCATTATAGTTGCTTTAACAATTTATTTTTCAGTTGGGTTTAATTCATGTGAATGAGTGACTCCATTTTTTGTTGTTCATCCAACAGATTGGATGAATGGCCATTTTTTTTCTTACTAAAGTGGTTGGTTTTAATAGTGTCAGAGGCTTTTCAGTGACAGTGAGTACAATTCAGTGGCCACTTTTAGTAGGCTGCTTCCCAGTCAAATTTACATATATTGCATATTGGCAGAATGTGATATTATCAACAGCTTCAATCCAGAAGAACTGCTATCAGTCTTCCTATTTCGTTGGAACTGCGGCACTTTCAATACACCTAGATATTCAACCAGTTCAAAAAAGCTACAGAAGTTACAGAAGCTTTTGAAGATATAAAATAAATAAAGTAATATCTGAAACATCACAGTCTTCCAGTTCTTTACTCGGGACTGTGTTTATCACTCTGCAGATAAGTAATACGTCTGTGCTTTTCTCAGGGTCATCTCTTTCTGAAGAACACCTCTACATACAATCCATACAATAAAAGGCAGTTATCTCTGGATTATAATGAGCTGCCACTTCTTTCTCTTTTTTTATTACAGCTCCAGGAACTATATTAAAAATATCTCTAAATGTTCCAAGCCAGAGATATTGCATTCATGTCTAATCACCTGTCAGCAAGCTTCTCCCAGTCAACAACAAAAGTCAATAGAGTATGGATCAAGAGATGACTGGAATGGACTGCCTTTAGAATCACTGAAAGGAATATTTACAAATCTATATTTATTTATGCTGTTTCTTCTCCTCTAAGAATTTTAAGAATTTACATAACCTAACGATCGAATATGATCCAATAAGCAGCCAACATTCAGCTCATATGGGATCTTAAAGCCTGATAAGGGTATTTTAGGATCATTACCAAAATGCCCATAAAATTATTTTGTGGCTGTATTCAGTATTTTAAAGTGAAAATGCCCTACAACCCTTTAATGGTGTTAAGTAACTTCCATTTATGCAGTGGAGGTTGATAGAAGAGCAGCTTTCTCACTTATTAAAATGTCAACGATAAATGTCAAGTTTTGGGTTCAGTGGCTCAGAAAGAAAAGATTAATTTTTAGACAAACCTTTTTTGCTCCAGCGTCAATAATAGATAACAATATCTTAACACACTGATAATGCTGATAATTTTTTACAACTTTCTTGGGTTAAGGGCATGGAAATGATAATCTCGCCATGACTTCACAAAAAAATAAGCAGCAAGCAACAATTTGCAAGAAATCTTAACGACATTCACAAATCATTCTCCACTTACAAACTATTATCACTTACATCAACCATTTCATTACATCCCTTCATGCTGGGTTTACATTACATACTTCAAAAGCTTTGAAATGCCGGAGTAATTATTATTTTTTAATTATCGAGATACTTCGTACTCCCGCGAGAACATGCCCAATCTTCAACCATCTACCGTACCGGGTCAATTTTGCTATGTATATATTGCTATGTCTAGCAGATCTGAATGGGCTTTCCTTCTGAACAGTGTCTTAAACCCAGATCAAAGTAAACTTGATTGACTAAACAAGGCCGGCATGTTTGGATTTTCCCGTCTAAATCGAGCTCTCAATAAAGGAATGAATGCGTCTATTGTTTCAAATGATCTCTAAACTCAAAAAAAAAATTAGTCAGAAAAACCGAAAAAAAATAATTATTCAGAAAATCAGAAAAAAATTACTCCGAAAAACCAACCATAAAAATAAATTACTCTGAAAAACTGAAAAAAATGACTCCGAAAAACAAACCAAAAAAAAAAATTACTCCCAATACGAACAAAATTACTTTGAAAAACAGATTAACAAAAAATTACTCCGAAAAACACAATAATTACTCAAAAAATTAATTTTCAAGTGAATGCAATACGCTTCCGTAGTTAATGACAAATGGTGAATGGACTACACTTAAATAGCGTAGTATCTGATCCGACTGGATGAATATATTGGCTATTGGTGATTGGCTGAGTTCATCGCTGGTTGTTGTCTTTGGTTGATTTATTGGCCGTTTTTTGTTATTTTATTTTGCTAATATAAGGGCCTGTCTCCGAGGAATGAGAGGTTTTATTTAGACTAGTTTGTAGTAGGGATTACAGTTAAAAGGAGATTCGCAGAGGCCCCAAACAAGACTCTAACTCCGGGAAGAAGACTCAGCAGGGACAGCCTAGGACAGGAGAGGAGAGGCATGAAGCGGGTAGAGGAGCAACAGCACATAGAGCCAGAATATTTTCATATCTATCTGTTAGATGGTTAGACACCAGAGTTGGTGATTGTTAGTATTGAGTAGTAGTAACAGTATACAGACGGTTTTTGAAAGCTCTGATTATTTCTGACTTTAGCATAATACTAACCTGAGTGGTTTGTTACACAGAACCATCGGGAAAATCATTAAAAACTGTTTGGAAAAGGGCAGGCACTTTAAAAAATACTTGCCAGGAGATTGGATGAACCATCTGTCTTTCAGCGTCTATCAGAGGCGAACTTCAACCAATCAGATCAATGAACCATATAATATCTACAGTCACACAACTGTCCAAAGCAGTGAACAGGGCAGGTCAATGGAAAGGATATAACAAAAAAAGCCTCTTTATCACGAAAAGAACAAAATTAATTATGCATCACAGATTGATACTATCCAAAAGTGTAGGCGTATCCATGGGTGGATGGAACTGGATCATATTTGTGTTAAAAGAAAAAGTAGTGCAAGAACAGAGCCTTCCAGAATTTTGTTCTTGTCAGAGTAAAAAGGCTGTGAAACAAGCGTTCATTACTGGCCACTGGAACACAGTAAAATAACATTACCACTACACACTAATGGCACTATTACAGTGATTAATAACCTAAATATGCAATTAACTCTAAACAAACTGCACAATACCAGGCTGGCACAACCTTAACTGCCCACAATCAGATTTTTAATAAAAGCCAATATATGCCAATGGATATTAGTCTAGCCCTTCTGCAGTCCATTATACTGCAGGATCCTCTTTTCATCTCTCTATTAGTCATGCGTATGATGGCCAGAGAGGCTGTCACCACAGTATGAGCAGGGAAGGAAATATCATCTCTCCTTGTCCGGCCTGGCAGATGGATGGATTCATTTTGGTAGGTCTGATTTCTCTCGCAAGAGCTTACAGTAGATTGGGAGAAAACTGGCCATCTTATCCATCATTTATTTCCTAGATAAACTTGAGAGTAATTTTTTCAGCCTCTCCTGCTCAAACTCTCGCACTGAGTAAAAGGGAAGTATGGATTCTCACATCCCTTTCTCCACTTCCAATAAGAAGAGATCTACTATTGATGGGATTGCTAAGGTTGAGATCTGTAGTTAAAAGACAGTGAAATATTGCCCCATCTCTAGAGAGAAAATAGATCACTGGCTCCAGAGTGCTAACACTTTAACATCCACTGCAGGGTTACAAATGACCTCATACACTTTAGCATATATTAAGCTCAATGCTAACACTTTCTTATGTCATGTTGCTTGGAAGGCTTTGTCTTATCACTATTCAAATGCTGCCGTATGTTGAGCTTAGACAGCTTTTACATAATACATGCAGGACATTTTACTTTCATTCGACCTGAATTTGGAATATCTTTGAGATCCCTTTCAGTTGAAAAGTAATGTTTAATAGAATTAAAGAGCATTTCTATCCCAATTCCCAATTTACTTCTCATGTGTGCACACAAGGGGCAAATGCATGTATGTGTGCACTATATCCATTCCTGCCAATGGTAAACATGCATTTGCAAATGTTTAATGAGGAAGGAAATGCATATTAAAATTAATATCATAAAAAGATATGTATATTAATATCACTATAAAGCCTAACAGCATATCTTAATAAAAGAAGTTAGTTAACATGATTTAATCTTCCAAGAAATATTTAAACTCAATCCCATAAGTTAAACCTAACTCAATGAATGAATAAATTTTGAATAAATACATTTGTGCACTATTTTAAATATACATAATATACTTCCAGTTTGTTCCAATGACTCATTTGTTTAAGTTGTAAGATCATTACAAAAATGTAAGCCCCACTGACCATGGTCAGTGCTATAAGGCTGTATAGTTTAGGATTTTTTTTTATTTCAGTGTATAAATCGTCATATGGCCAAGTATCAATTTGAGTTTAGTCACATTAAAAAACAAGTAGCCTATGGTTAACTGAATTACATCTGTAACAATGACATTCTTTCATGCTTAAATTATTAAGGCAATCGGTTTTCTCAAACAGTTTGAGCTGAACTAACTCATCAGGGTTTTACAGTGCATGACATAGTTTAAAGTAGTGACAAGTATGAATATTTCAGCAGTAAAAGCACAATGTAATTATACATTAGGGCTGCATATTGTCAATAAACTGGCAATACGATATGTATCATGATACGTACATGGGTTACAATTCAATATATTGCAATACTGAACTGAATTTGTATTTATCAGTAATATGCAACATCATGAACCTCAGTTTACGTTTACAACGCTGCTATTTAGTGGATTGTGGTTTAAACACAAAAATAGATTTTTACACCCAATATTTATGTAAAAATTTCCACCATGTTTTTTCTGATTGTATGTCCTTTGACATGTCAGCAGCAAACAGGATTTACTAATTATATGACCTCTTCCTTATATTAAGTATGAGTATAAATACCAAAGTCCAGTGTAAAAACTGGTCCAAGCTAACACTTTAAAAATTGTCAGGCAGTATAGAGAAAATTGGAAACTTGAAACTGCATCTAAAATGTCCAAAAGTAAAACTGAATCAGCCATATTGAGTCAAAGATCCTCACCACGACTAAAACAAAAGTCATTTTATTTGTTTCAATTCACAGCCCTTATTAAAATATGATTTCCCTAACATGTAGACTTCTTTCAGTCTTGACTGAATCACAGTGTCTGCAGTAATAGTTGGACACACAGACTGACAGTCATTCGAATGCATCACAGTTATTCAGCCAAGAAGGAAGAATTCAATTACTTTCTAACAAACAAGAGTCTCTCTATCAGCAGGGGTAAAAAACCACCACACTGGCTTCCAAATCAATATAAAGTCCACATAGGTCAGTCAGTGGTGGCAATTACTTCCCTCCTGCCTGAATTAGCTGCACTGATTCAGCCACAGCTTCTGTTAACACCACATCTTGGCCTGGAGATTAGATAGACAGTGTTTTTCTCCCCTCACGCTCCGTCTCCTGCCAGACAAAGGAGATCCTGTTTTCTCAGATCTACATCTCCTTCTCTCCAACTCTGTCTCTTCTGCTTCATTTCCAGATCACGACAGGTCCTCACTTGAAGCGTTGCTAATCAGGAGTCAGGCCGCTTATCAAATGTCAGCTGACTTCAGTGCAACTTTTTCCTATTTCATGTTGTTCTGATATGGCCCTACTATCAGTATTATTAGTGAGGTTATTTTGGTGTTGCAGCCAGGCAGAAAAATGCCATTATTATCATCATAACCAGAACAGCAATATGAATGGCGCCATTACTGACTCTACACTTCCTGCATGGTTGGAGGTTTAGCACAGTTCCCAGTACATGGTTTTCTACTGATGATTTAAAAGATTTGTAGATGTTTAACTGTTGGTTGTTTTTCAGTATTATTTATTCAAATATTAAGAGTCATAGTTAAGATAAAGCGTGCTGTGTGGGTTTAAGCTGGAACAAGAAGTGTTCAGACAAGTACGGTGCTCCAATCAGGGTTTTTCACATCACTAGCAGCAGCATCGGCTGATACGGATCACCAGGTCGTTTTATATCCTTGTGTTTAATGTGTAGCCTTACTTTCTTATTAATATTTACTATTGTTAACAACATTGTATATTAAATATTACATTTTTATTAATTATTCAATTATGAATAGACCAATGTGTATTTACTGGCAGTCAGCATATTCAACATGACATAACTTCGGGAGCAGCTTAGAGCTTAGCAGTGTTTCCACTGAATGACAGTGAAACTCTGGAGGGTAATTATAATTATAATAACCTTATTCTGGTGCTTTAATGTTTACTCACAAAATTGTGCACTTGCTTGTACCCTTGTCTTTCCCCTCACACACATGCACACACCTACTCCTCTTCTGCCCCGCTCCATGTATCATACAGGCTGTGTGTCTGTCTCTCTGTTACTTTATTGGTCAGCAGTAGGTCTTAAAGACTCACTCAGAAAACTCAACTCATGTTTTGGATTTATTCCACCTGCAATTCCAAGTTTAAAGCAGTGAAAGTCTCGTTAATGATGTGGCATAGGCCTACAGAAAACAAAACTGCTGCTTTACTCGCTCCGTGCTTGTGAAATATCCACCAGATATCGCCTCTCTCTCTTTTTCTCTGCAAAATACTAAAACAAGTCTCTGACCGTTAATATATCGGCGGCCTGCCCGAGTAAATCTATGTGTGTCAGAGGCTGAATAACTTTCCTGTGGCATAAAATGCATCAGCTGATCGGTTCTTCTGATCAGCGTTTATAGAGAAACTAATTAGAGCGAATATCGGATGAAAACAATCGGTGACCGATCAATTGGAGCACCCTTACAGACAAGCAGTGAAAAAGTTCTTTCCATCATTAGAACAAGAGGAGATCTGGCTCACCCAAACCAGCAATGTCTAACAACAGAAATGCACACTTTCACTTCCTCAGCATTTCTCCAGCTGTGCATAATAATAATAATAATAATAATAATAGATCTGATACTAAAAGCCCTCTCCCTGGTATCCTGAATCACCAACATTAATGTGATATTAAAGCAGATTTGCATATAAATACAGAATCTGTAGGCCCAAGGACCAACATTTTGCCATCGGACGCATTCAGGCTTCCGTTTGTAGTCCGTGTAGTATCGACCAATCATGTTTGAGCGGGCTTAGCCTGCAGATAATAGTCATTGGAGAGCAAAAGAGGAGGAATGTCTGTTCTGGGTCAAAATGCAATATCTAGCTATCATATCAATAGCTATCAGCTGTTGTCTGTATTGTCTCTGGAGGACAGAGGACAGGATAAATGACAGATACTGATGCTGATATTCTAGACTTCACTCAGTATTTTAATGTCAGGAATAGGATTTCTTTTTTCATTTTAGATTTGTTTACAGTGAGCTATTATTGACTTTTTATAGAGACTTTTCTGTAACATTACAGTTGCTGCTCTAGAACATATGGGAGCTGAAGCCTGCGAGCTTAGTTCAGGCAGTCAACTCGAGCTGCGGGCTTGATTACAACACTGTATGACATGCCTTATTCCATAATCACTACAAAGCGTCCCTTCCAATTCTGGCAGGTCTATTTAAAACTGCCAGAATTTCCCAAGCTTCTCCCGTCTGCTTCTGTCAAATTGCCGCTTTGCCACTGCAATCTGTATTGATGGCTCTGCTGCTGTGCTCTTGTAAGCTATTGGCTGACCTGACTGATACTGTAAAGCCCCAACACCACCCCAAGCATCCCACCTGTAGGCTCCGACTGGGGGTTAAGGTATATCACTCCCCAATATCTCTATGAAAACATATCTGCGGGGAGTGATGAGGTCGGAGCCTAGACGCCAAAATCTAAATATGCTGTACTGCTTTAATAAACATTCCAAACGTGAGTTGGCTGACTAAACTACTTTTATTTAAAATATTCAGTATAAATATATAATATATATAATATATAAATATAAATATGCATCCTTTTCTGAATTCAATGACAAGCAGGCAGAACTGTACAGCTAATATGTACTCTTTCATTATTGTTTTGTTTGTTATTTCTTAATTCATAGTCATATTGTCATTGCAGTATTGAACACTCATCACAGATTTTTCTCATATTGTGCCGGCCTATGGTACAGAACACCGTCTTGCGTCCCTCTGGACTGTACATGATGTACTGATACTCTTGACTCATATATGGTGCTGTACTGTGTTTGCCTGTGGGCAATGTCCTGAAGATTGTGATTCTAATTCTCATGTAACATTTGATAATATTGCTCCATTTATAGTACCATGACCAACTTCCCCGAACCATGTGAATAAACCATAAAACTGAACATCCCATGCTTGAAATTACCCAGCAGAAGCATTTGACAGATGCCGACATGCAGCTGGAAATTGCAAACCTAAAAGCTGCCAGTTCCAGCGATTCAGGTTGCAGCTATGGATGATTACAGTTATCATTTTTCCACTGCCAGCAACTATTCAGTATGCAAATGTTTTCTGGGTAAGGTCACTCTAGCGATAACTGGAGTGTAAGTGACAGCTCTGGGGATATTTACAGTTGTTTACCGCAGCATTCATTCAGCTTATAGCAGCATTCCGATGGACTATGCTATTATTTAACGTGTAGCGATAGATGAGACTGACTGCTGACAGTCATTTATCTTCTCCCGAGTGTAGGGATTGCAGATAATGTGATTTGCTTGCCTTTCGAGAGTAATTACACACAGCATGTGAAATCGAAGGCAGTTGACTAAGATGTAACAGGCACTATCTAAAGCCCTTCATTTCACCTTGATAAATGCCTGGAAGCTGTCCGATATCACTCAAAGATTAGTTTTCCAGCTTCCCCACCGACAGCAGGGAAATGTCCTTGTGCATCGCAGCGGGTATTGTTGGAAACTTTTGTCCCACCTGCTATTTTAAAGA
Source organism: Morone saxatilis (assembly GCF_004916995.1). NCBI lineage: Eukaryota > Metazoa > Chordata > Actinopteri > Moronidae > Morone > Morone saxatilis. Next base: position 24,533,499 of record NW_023339718.1, read on the forward strand.
CCTGTCCTGATTCTGAGAATAACTCTGGTATTTTTACGAAGAAAGGAAGGTGTGGGATTTTTTCGTGTCCTCTGCACATCACCTCTGTCTCGCTGCCCAGAAATCATCTCAGAAATATCTTCTACCTTTGGTCTTCATGAATGCCTGATGAAATTACCCTCTGACAAAAGGGCAGAATATAACTGGGGAATGGATTTGGGTTGAAATGTCAAATGCGATCATGGTGAATGTGTGATGTATGAGGGCAAGGTTGCAGCACAAGGACAGAGCTGAGAGAGGAAACCCTGACTCCCAGTGATTGACAGTGAGACGTGTCTCTCGCTGTGAAGCATTAAAGTAATGACTAGTTAACCTCAAAGATAAAAATGCATAAATGCATGAAGGAGCCTGCATGATGTCCACCCGATGAAGATGAATATGCTGTTAACTGTGTTCTTACATACAGTAAAAACTGATTCACACTCAATTTAGAATGCTGAGCACACTCAGATTAATTGAGTTCAATCAGTTATGGCTTGAATAATAATGGTTTAACAATATATTGGATTGCATGGATATGATTCAGTTTATTTGATGTAGACACGATCAATACAAGTTGATAGGACGATGAACATGACTGTATCATGTGACATCATCTTGGGTTTCCATTGACTGTTTTAGTGTTCTGTGGGTTTAACAAATTTCTTTGGCTTTTCTGTTTTGCCCAGAAAACAGAAATTTAACAACAAGTATGGTCACATTTAAAGTTAGAATCCCTAAGATTTCAGTCCCGGTTGATTTGAACACCTGGGGTTACTGTTGGCAAGTGCATTTTGATAAGATATATCCCATAATTATGCTGGAAATTACACGTCTACTAAAGTCCCCCTACGCTTAAAACTGTTTTTCTTGTTCCTGCAGTGTGATGTTTGAACTTCACTATGCAGAATGGTGTATGTGCAGAACCCCCACCCACCGAGCCAAAACCTGTTCCCACCCCACTTACAGGAAGAATTTTCTCGATCCGCCACTGGGGCACAGAGGCAGAGCGGTCCCCTAATCGGAAGGTTGTTGGCTTGATCCCCAGCTCCTCCTGCCACATGTCGAAGCTATGCGCTTGAGCAAGACACTGAACCCCAAATTGCTCCGATGCTGTGCATCGGTGTATAAATGCGTTAGTTTCTGTTTGATGGGCTTTGCCATCACTGAGTGAATGTGTGTGAAAGGATGAATGTGGCACGTAGTATAAAAGCGATTTGAGTGGTCAGAAGACTAGAAAGGCGCTATACAAGTACAGGTCCATTTACCATTTTATTACCACTGGCTGTACAGCTCCCAGGTGTAATGCAAAGCAAGCAAATGCATTTTAAGCTGAAAAACTACATGTGCTTTAATAATAACATGAATTACATCCCCCTGTGGTAGTCTAACAGTCCTTAGAAAAATAAAAGCTACAAAATAATAAGACATTTCAGTGCCCGGAACAAGTGAAATACAATTTATTGTTTGAGAGATACAATTAAACAAAACAAACATAAACCCCCTGCTAGTTCAGAAAATAAGCTGCAAATATGGACAGAATAGAAGAATAGCAGGAGTGAACTGAAAAACAACTGTAAAGGCTCTGTTAATCTCATTATCAGACACCATCACCTGATAGGAATTGATTGTGCAGTGCTGCTGATGTTCCTGCAGATAAGCAGCAGCGTGTAATCTGTTTGCCTACGTGACAATGTTTATCCTGCTCTAATGCAAAACGATTCGGTTACTGTTTGATATGGGACTGAGCCCGCTGCACTGCCTGCTCCCATGGATGAAAAATGGAATAGTCTCCCTGTAAATGAAGCCGCTCGAGTCCATTCATTAGTGTTTATGCTCTAGTGTGCGCTGTTGTCTCTGCGGTACATGAGTAAGCTGTTAAGACTTGTGAATCACTCTGTGTTTTACCGCACTGCCTGAGAAATGAGATGATTACGGCCCAAAACGGGCCCCTCGTGGCCACTCAAGTTTCAGTGTGCCCTCGCCGTGGGCTGAGAGAGAAAAGGGCTTTCACAAAAGAGCGGATGTCTGCTAATGTATCTAACTAGCAAATGGCAAAATGAGCCAGAGGATAGTACCAACAGGTGTAAAAAGCCTCAATTGATTAAAAATTCAACCAATTACAGAACAAATATTACTGTAGCCAGACTAAGAAGCCATCTGGTTTATAAAATACCACCTGCATTAGCAGTTGGCCTCTTGAAACTTCCATGTGGAGCTTATGGCTGATGGAAAACACAATATTTAGTACATGATGTGATGGGAAGAGACATTGTTAGCCCAAATACTGTTGCTAATCATCAGCTGAACGCCTGGAATGTAAATGCCATCAGTATAGAAGTCTGTGGAGGGAGACTTGTAAGCAGATTTGTTGTCACGATATTCATCGCATGCAAAACATTTTCAGACACAATATCAGGACTGAGTACCTCAGTGCCTGCACTCCTCCAGTCATAAACGCAGGACAAATTATAATCCATTTAACCAAGATGGAAAAAAAAATCTGTTGTACAAGATGCATGACTCAACCGGCTAAGTATAGCAAAGATGCAGTTGTAATATTTATGAGAACGTGTGCTGAATCTCTGCTGAAAAAGTCAGCCGGTGCAACTGCAGTCTGAGTGGGGGGGGCTGGCAGCAACAGTCCACACAAACACACTCATGCATGCACATACGTTGCCCTAATGGAGGGCTCTTAAGCAACATCTGGGTCCTCATAGTTGGCTCAAAGACAGTGCACTCACAAAGAAATAATAAGAGACAGTGAAAGATTTTCAAGTGTAATATTTAGTGTAAACAAATTCTCTTCTGCTGATAAACAGACACAGACCAATTCTTCCAAGATTTCCTAAAATGCTGTAAAAGTGCATATAGAAGTTTTTCCTGCGGGGCATATAAGAGTTTCAAGGATGTAACTGAATATGAATACTTTAGCCCAATGCACTAATTAATGCACGCCAGTATCTTGTTATTATTAGCCATCGTGTTTTTTCCGTTCAGCGAGTATGACATAGATCCTTGTTGACACTATCAACACTCTCTGAATGAAAACAATGAAACTACGAACCAGTGTTGCTCTGTGTTTACCTAGTCTAGAGTATCCGTCATTTCCAGTTTTCATTTTTTTTTTGGGCGACAACACAGATTAGCGCCGCCTGCTGTTATGGGGACGTATTACGCCTCGCGCACGCGCAGAACGTACGCTCCAGTCGGCGTCGGTTTGGTGTGTTCGGAGGCATTTTTTGATCAGTCCGACTGCTTTTCTGGCGATGGTCAGCCGTCGGGTTGGTGTGCAGAGGCCTTAAGTCCACCACATTGGTCCAGACTGAATTATCAGACATTCATGGTTCTCAGAGGATTAATCCTACTGAGTTTAGTTCCCCTGACCGTTCTTCTAGCGCCAGTTTTGGCTTTTAGTGAAACATCTTGACAACTTCTGGATGGACTGCCATTACAATTGGTACCAATGTTCATGATTCTCAATGAATTCTGTTCACTGTGGTGATCCCCTGACTTTTTCTCTAGCACCACTATGAGATTGACATTTTGATTCAATTATCTGAACAGCTATTAGATGAATTGGCAGGACATTTCTGGTGCCATCATCAGGTCAACATTTAACTTTGTTCAGTACTTGAATGATGAGATATAATTTCCACCGGGGCCGGGGGACCCTTCTTCCAGGTGCGTATCCAGACTTTTTTCATTAAGTTGGCACAAGTGGGGTACTTACTTACGATTTGTCTCAGCTTTCCAGTCATTCCAATTTTTTGCTGTTTAAGGAGCCCAGTATGCAGAAATAATCAAATACACTAGGCAAAAATTAAACATTTATATCACATGCCAAAAACGTCATGTTCTTTGCACAAAACCTCTATGGGAATTAGCATAAAGTGGTCTGCAAAGGGGAAACTTGTGGGTACCCATAAAACTAATTTTCAATCAATTCAATATCTTGAGGGCAGAGGTCAAGGGATCCATTTAAAAATGGTTGTTCCGGTTTTTCCATCGCCAAAATTTTGCCTAACCTTGGGGCGTTATTTAGTCCCCTTCCCGAAATGGTTGCTACCAGTGGCTGCGTTAGGTCATCTATCTATTTTATTAGATAGATAGTAATAGATAGATAGATAGATAGATAGTAGATAGATAGATAGATAGATGTAGATAATAGATCGATAAGTTAGATGATAGAATAGATAGATAGCTTTCTAAAGGAAGCCTCATATAGTAAAGACAGTGCAGAGTGGAAGAGGTGAGGATAATGGGTGGCAGCTGGAGTGGTCAATTCGATTTCGGGGTGGTCAGTACCATTCTTATTTTTAGGTGATTATACACTAATGAAAACATACTTATGAATATTATATTCATTTTCTGCCAGTAGATCCTCCTAAATGTTACACACTGGACGTTCAATATGCTACAGTTTGGCCTGCTGTCAGATTTGATATACTCTTTGATATAGCTCTGATATACTCAGTAAAACACAGACAGCCTGCCTACGCGGTTCTATAATACATTTTAGCATCTGTAGACCAGCTGTTGATGCGGATGTGTTCCACGTATGTGCACTTGACATGAGGCAGCTCTGAAAAATGAAACGCCAACAGCAGCAGCAGTTAAAATTAATGTCTTCATTTAGAGACGGGATGGAAAGATATAAAAGGAAAATGTGAGTTGGTTGATTAGAATGCTATTCAGTAATTTAGCCCAGGATAATCATATTTTCTGTCTAGACCTGTTAATGTTAGGCTATTTATGTTTATGTTGTGACTGAAGTTGCAAATGACACATAATGTAGCCACAGTGCTGCAATAATGTACCTTAGATCTGTCAGTCCTATTCTTCAAATTATATCCATAAATGAATAACCTAACGTGAAGTTCAGTTAAGTTCTGGGTTAAACAATACTTTTACTCATGCATATTCATTAGTATTAGCATGATGACCAACCTAATTATTTCCTTTATTCTGCATTAGTTACTGTTATCCCTAAATGTATGAAGGAAATGCAGGAAATGAGATTCAAATCAATCAAATTTTTCTCTGGGACAGAACCCTAAAAGTCAGTTCCTGCTGTCTTGTATCTCCCGTCGTTTGCTACTCACCCCTACACCTGAATACAGATACAGATAATAGCTTTGTATTACACCTTTATTAACTGCAACACCTAATGTGACACATATGGTAGTTTAAGCTGCATATTGCCAAACTTGGAGAAGTGGACCATTAACCCAGGGTTATCTCAGCAGCTAATGGACTAGCCAATCCCAAACTGTTATTCCCAACTTTGGCCAAGGCTTGTCTACCCTCACACAAGAGTGTGCTGAGCTCCAACTTTCCTGCTAGGAAGAGCAGAGCTAAGTGATGCAAAGTAAAATGAGGTTACATTTACCACTGGCTTTTCTTAAAGTTTAGGTTAGAATAGCCTTGGGCTAAATAGCGAATCATTATTAAGGACTCCTGCCTTGGTTAAGGCAGTGGGAAGGAGAGAAAATTGTGTGTTGAATTTAGAAATACAATACAGAGCAGTACTGGAGAGCTTCACCAGGGAAGATTTAAATGCACAGCTTATATTTTTCAGTCAGAAATTAGAGTCCCATTCCCACATATGGTAGATTTGCTTTATTTGCCAGAATGGGATTTGTATGTGACTGATGACAAACTTAAAAGGAAATTTCTTTTGGGTGTCATTTTTGCAGTTTAGACAATCGTTACTATTAGTTGTCCAATTAGGTTATGTCAGTGCTGAGATATGGTTACTCTGCCAAACATGGCTTTACCATCCAAGTTGGGTCAACCCCACGAATGGATGGGATAAACAAGCCCATGGTAAACCCATATGATTTAAACCAGGGCTTCCTATGGTGGGGCCCGTCAACCAAAATTGGTCCACCATAAATTAAATCTGGCTTGCCAGAGATTTGTAGCAAAAAAAGAAAAGAAAAAAGTATTAAAAGAAATTCTAATATTCTATATTCTGCCATTTCATGTTTTGTAAGGTAAAAACATATTCTTTTAATATTTAGGATCCCTAATTATTAATTTTAAGTGAACCTAATACCATTTTGCATTTTAAATATACAATAGGTGTTTGCTTATGGTCCGTGGCCCACCATGAAGTTTCAGTTTTGGCCTTCGAAGGAAAAAAGTTTGGGCACCCCAGATATAAATCATGTAAACAAAACCATTTAAAGAAAGCAAATATTAAAGTTATGACCCAAGCTGTCTTGGCACCTTGTAGATCTTTGTTGACTTACTCAGGAGTTACAAACACATGTATATGGCAATGTGCTCACCTTTAGTTTCCCTTACAGTGTTTCTTAATTGGCTTATACACTGGAGATTGGCTGGCTGTTCATGCTGTGGTATTAGATTCTGTTGTAAAATTGAAACGTGAGAGATTTTTGAGTGAGTTTGTGGGAAAACTTCACAGACCGACATTTCCAAAACATGAGAGAATAAGACAGATGATGCAAGCTCATGACATACCTCTGCTCTCATATACTTGTTCTATTTACATCGCAGCAAATTGATATCTTGCAATCTTGACTTCACTCAACTGAATGCTTACTCAATACACTGCAAACTGGCCCACAGGAGAACTTGGCAGTACAGTTACAATTTTACCAGAGAATAACTATGTAAATCAGAGACTGTTTAGGGTAGTTTGGCTGTGACTACTGGCTTTTTTTGGATTCTACAGTTGACTGCCCCCCTCAGTGGTCACTTAATAAATGTCCAGCAAGCTAACTAGTTAGCATGTTTACTGCTACCGCTATTGGCTGTGTGAGCAGTTACTGCAGCATTATCTTACAGACCACACGGCTGTGGTTTGACAATATTAGGTGAGTTTTAGATACAATAGATACAGTTCAGTAACTAATTATTGAGAAATACATTTGTTTTCTTTTTCTAAAATGACACTGAGCTGTGCCCTCTTCATTATGTGTTATTTTTCAGGCACATTTTCTGAACAGGGTTGGTGAAAACGTTGCAGGGTCACCAACCCACGCAAGGAAGACTTTCAGGGAAAATTCTCTGATGATAAAACTGAAATACATAAAATATGATAAAACTTACATGGAAGGGATTTTGGAGGGATATTGTCAGTATTTAGTATTTAGTCTCTCATGATCAGAATTTTTCCATTTTAGAAGTTTAGCATTGATTACAGATAAGGTAATGATAAGACACTACTTTGTCAAAATAATAAAAAAAAAACAGACGAAAAGGACACTCCTGCCACAGCTCTAGGGGGTGTACCAATATTGACGATAATCGCAATATTTAGAAATGAAATACTGATATAGTGTTTACAATATACATATGGTAAAAATGTGGAAATAATCCAGTGCCTCTTAAGTCATTTCCATTTCATTCTGCATTTTGTGGTTCAAACTCCAACATAGCAGATGCACATTAACACTGGTAGTGCACGGGATGAGTGTAATTTATTTGTCAAAAAAACAGACCAAACGCACAAGAAAAGTTAAAGATGAATTTGACATTTTCTATTGATACTGTGATATCGTTATTTTGACGTCTTGACGTAAAAGGAAGTTTTTCCTTGCCATTGTCGCCAAGTACTTGCTCATGATAGGAATTGTTGGATCTTTGTAATAACAATTTAATAAGGAGTACAGTCTAGACTGGCTCTATCTGAAAAGTGGCCTGATATCACTTCTGTTATGGTTTGGTGCTGTAAAAATAAAACTGAATTACATTTTAATTGAGTTCTTTTGACCACGATACCTGTGTGGGGTAAATCTGATATCACAACAGCCCTATTTTGAAATAGATCTACAGTATATCCTTTGATTTGTTTTGAAAGCGGGAGGAAAAACGTCCCTTTAGTGTCTTGTGCCATCAATCAGTCCTGCAGATATCTGCCCCCCTCTCTTCTTGGGCCATATAACATAAAAGGCAGCAGTATGTGAGTCGTCCTACTTCTAAAATTTGTTATTGATAATAATAATGTTAATGTCCAAATGGTGCAAACTATGTTTCTGTAGTAGTTAGTTTTGCTGCAATTTAACTTCCTTTTAAACTACTACTACAGTGAGTTTTTAACTGGTTATAACACAGTATCAGGTATTGGTGTTGCTTCTATATGACTTCCATAAACAAACAAGACCATCAGTAAGAAGATTGGCAATTTTTATATAGTTATTCTTTATGCCTCCTATCTGGTTGGATTCTGTCAATTCCCCTTGAAATCAATGAAAAAAGGTGGTGGAAACACTATCGCTTTTGTCCACAGGGGCTGCCAGAATCTACACAAAATGAAAGTTCCTTGTAGGAGCTTTAAGTACAGTAATTGGTAATGTAGCTTCCCAACTACTTGTGATACATACAGTGCCTGGACAGTACACTATACTGCCCAAGGTCTGCCTGGCACTATTCTACTTTCCCTGCTGTCCTTAAGCCATTCTGTCACTCAGCAGGTAAAGTTATCTCCTTCCATTTCTGATGATGCTCAGTCAAGGCTCAATACCATCAATTTTACCACATCTATTTTTTAACAACAGTAAATTTTTCCCACATCGGCCTTCAAGTGTGGTCAGACCCTACTGCAGTGAGACCATTTGACAGTTTGGGTTTTGCGAGGGTGACAAATTTCCAATGTTCCAGGATGGGTTAAGCAGAATTTCTGCTGCATTATTGAAGAGGACATTTTCCAAATCCTGCTGTCTCTGCAGCATGTACCCAAGGGGAGATTGATGGGCAGGTATTGCTGGAGGAGAAATATTTTCATAGGCTTTTCCTTCAGTTTTTTTTTCTTTTCCTTGAGAGCAATTTGTCAGCTACAGCAGGTGACATTTTAGATGACACTGCATTAAACAAAACCTGGATAAAATGACATTCTAGTCTAAATAGAATGCCTGACGTGTGCATGAATTTGCTTGTTTTTGCTTGTGTGTGTGCATGTGCACTTCAGTGTTGATTCAGCAGGCCCGAGAAAAATGCTTCAAAAACACGCATATCTAAATTGCATTTGACATTACAGATGGAATTTAATTTACCAAAACAAATCTGCTTCTTCAGACTGTACACTTTTGACAAAACTTTTAAATGACCAAAATACATTTGCACAGACAATCAATATCATTCATGTGAGCTAAATTAATGCAATCTTCAGCTCAGCTAGTTTAAAAGGCAGCTGCTCCTATGTGGCTGGACCATGAATGTACATCTATATATTGTTTTCATTCAAACACAGCCACTGATTTCCCAGCTGAGACACTGTTTCATAAACTATAAGTCACGTTCCTCAGGTGATATAACTGTTGTGGAAGAGTAAATGATTCAGTAGATTGCTATTGACTTTCCACTGCTATAATACCTGTTGGTTGGTGGATTTTTTTAACATACAGGTTTGTTGAAGTGCTAATATTATAAATTAATTATCACAAAATCTTTAATCCTGACTTGGTGTTATTTATATAAATATGAAATTTGCTTATGTATCATGTTTAAGCTTAAAAAAACGCCGCAAAAACATATAGTCAAATGGGGGCTTGTGGAAGAATGCTACACATCCCAGTGAACAGGGAGCAACATTAGCATTAATTTGGAGTCATGGTAATGGTCACCTGACAAAGTCCAACATTCACTCATCTCTCTGCTCTGTCTCGTCTCCACTAACTCCTGAGTGAAAATTATGTCTCTTTAGCTGCTAAATGCTATGTTCATGACTTAGTCGCTAACTTTGTCTTTCTGCAGTTTGAACCTGGGCATGTAATATACTTTACAATGGCTTTATGAGCTTAAAACTGCTGCCTGCTGCTGTTGAATCAAAGTTAAAAGCTGCTGGTCTGATCAAAACCGTAAAAACTGTGGTTAATATGAAAAAATATTTTGCAGCGCAATTTAAATTTTGAAAAAATGTTGTGTATTGAAATCTTTCAAGAGCGTAAGTGGGACTGTACAAGAATCCTATGCTTCTGCTGTTGCGTCTTAAAGCAGTGGTTCCCAACATTTCTCCCTAAGGGATGCATTTTCTATCATTAAACTGACGACCCCTGACTCCCTGACATATTTTATGAATATTTCATATTATATTCAAAACGGTACAATAAACCCAAATAGTGAACTCCGTAAATGCAAGAAGTTTGTGTAAAAGGAATAATTTGGATGATTTTTTAACCACTGTCTTCAGAAATAGGTTCACTTTTTTTTAAGTCTACTTTAAAACCATACTCCCATTCCATTCAATGAATTTGTTTTTGCTGTAATCATTCCTCCAGCTTATACTGACTATTAAAAGAACACATCCTAACATTTTGAGAAGAAAATTTCCTCTTTTTGTTTCCACAGAAACTGAGCTTCACACTAAAAACAATAACTTTGGAAGATACCAACTTGATTTGTTCAATTTCTAAACAGAACAGTGGCTGTGGCTTTTGCCCCCCATCATTTAAACTGAATATGAATTTGAAAAGGTCTCTCTCCTACACACTTGGCATGGGAGGGTGAGACAAGGGGGTCATAATCTGAGAGCTAAGAGAAAGAGTTTGGTGCCAGTGTCAGGTATTAGTCCAGCAGCCAGGCTATCTTTATTAATGTAGACAGCATGAAAGTGGACATTAGAGTGCACTGATCTAAGGCCTATATTTCTTGTAGAATCAGTGGATGCTGGTATTTTGAGATAATATCAAACACTGTGATGTTGGATGATTAGGAGGAACAAGTGCCTTTCAGTCAGCTGCTCTCTTTCTCTGTGATATTGCAAAAATATTTTAGAAATGTTTTTGTATATGAAGGGCAGGAATAAATCATCTACATGTACTGATCAAAAACACTTTGAAACTCCACTGATAAATAATGGATATTTTCTGCAACAAGGAACTAAAATAGTTGTGAGGAATATGTCATTTTAAGAAAAACTGACAAGAAACAAAAAGGTTGACTCGCAAGTCTATAAAAATGCGCTTTTATAGATTAGTTTGTTTCTGCCCTCTCTTCTCGTTTAGCTTTTTTTCAATTTTCACCATGAATATTTCCTATTTTCTTATCTTGCATCAACATTAAATCCTTTGTCAGATAAAGAATTGCCCAAATATTTCATCTAGTATTTGCCTGTCTGGAGACTTGCACTCCTGGGAGGAGATGATGGTGGACAGTTTAATAGAGAAGATCAAATGAAGTTGATATGATTCGGTGAGAGCAGCCGTAACCGGAGCGGTCACAGCTGGCCACCGGCACGGGACGCCTGTCTATTGAAGTGACACTGGATACAGCTTTTTCCCGGGCCTGGTCCAACGCTGCTGCAGTGTCCTCGGAGAGGACTGACAGTGGGACAGAAACTCTCTCCTGGCCTGTCCCATCTCACTTCGGCTGATGAACCCAACCTGATAGGGTTCAGAAAACACTTCGAGGGGGTGCTGCCTGATATCAGCTGGCCGTCCGCTCAGCCGACAGCGAGCGAGCTGAGATCCTGTTGACAAGAGGCTTTCATATCTTTCCTGTGGAGCACACGCAGCACTTCACACATAACACACATACACCCACGTGCGTGTGGGACTCAGAAATAGCTAGGCTTCGTAGTAGAGGTGCTACTTTTCACAGTGTCCCAGTAGGAGAGTGCAAAGACACTGTCACACCAAATGTTGAGAGATGAGTATGAACTGAAACAAATTGCGGGAAATAATCAAAGTGGACCCCTCACATTTGTGTGATGTAGAAGTTTAGGATTAGGAAACAGATCATTTGCTGGAGGTCGGGAGACATATACAAAATATACTTGGCTGGTGACTGGATAAACTATCTGTCTATCATCGTCTATCATA
>NW_023339718.1:24545330-24549955 GCF_004916995.1 Morone saxatilis
GGTATACAAAATATACGTTGCTGGGCAGCTGGGATACAACTTATCTGGTGTTTATATCGTCTTGTTTCATAGGCGATTTCAACCATTCGTGCAAGGGTAAGAGCATATTAACATAGCTAACACTGTCTTAGAGCCAGTCAGGAGGAGAGAAAGAAAAGCCTTCAGTGCTGTTCTTTGCTCTTCTTTCAGTGAAGAAATACTCTCCAGTTCTGATATAACTGATGCTAGCAGAATCAGTGCTAACCTCTTAAGTAGCCACCATTGTTGTTTTTGAGCAAAAAGTCACTTCTCCCACATGTCGTCACACACTAGTGTTAAACTAGTGTTACGCCTGTAGCTCATGCCGTAGCTGCCAGTAGTTCCTCATATTACGTGGATTGGTCCGTAACTATTGTACCGACCACAAATGCATGAATTGAAGCTTGGCAAGATGGATTCTTGCGTGATCTGATGATTTTCTGTTTTTTTCATGGCGGATGGACAGACCTCACTTTGTGATGTGATAGCCTTTGGCAGTGTGTAAAAACTTCTGCCTGAATTTGTGCGGTTGATGGCACAACAGCTCTTTTAGCAGCGTTTCCCATGTTTTTATTTCCATGTGAATGCACAATGGCAGATGCTGACTGCTGCGTGTTTGCCATTACGAGTGGAGAGATTAACATCTTCTGTGCACCGTGACCTCACATGCATAGCCTCCATACCCGTCAGTGTGTGTCAAGTCTCACGATCTTTAAGAACATGCCAATTGTTCACCCATACACCACCTGACCTTCAAACCCTTACTATGCACTAAACTCTTTTAATGTCAGACTTTTCCCTGTTTTAGTCATGTTACTTCCATGTGTGTAATACTTGTGAGAAAGTGGGCTTTTCACAGTTTTTGTGCACATACCATTATGAATTCAGCTCATTAACTCTGCCTGACCCACCCATGGGTCTATCATTATAAATGTATGTTGTTTGAATAAGCCATGGTCACATCCTCAGAACAGAATTTTTAATTCTAGTGAGATAAAAGTTTCTAAAGATACCAAAGAAAATGTTTGGGACATCTCTAGCAAATTATGAAACATTTAATGGCTAAAGGGCTTTAGTTGAATAATTACCTCAAGACAATAATGCATACTGTAGCTTTAAACCTGGAGTGTGAGACATAAATGTTATATTTAAGCCCTTGCCAAATGAGTTCACACAATGTTGAATTAGCCTACCACTGCCAGGTAAATCTCGCTGTACTTCGCAGAAGAGTCAAGTTTGTAAATTTGGTTCACCTATTGGTTTGTGGAGTACTGTTTGAAAGCCTCAGAATTGCCATTATGGTCATTGTCATGTTGGTTTTCTGCAGCCAGTAGCAGTGATGTACGTACGATGCAAGTTGGGTTGCACTTATTAGCTGTGCAGTTTTAACACGTACATTGTAGGAAACAATGCCAGCTGGCCTGGCTGTATACTTGTAAGACAGATACACTAAAATATGTTTCTGAAAAGATTTGAGGTGAGAAATAGCCAACACAGTAACAGAATCTCGATTTATATTTGATCAGCACTGCCAAGTTTGACAGTTTAGAATTACTTGTAAATCACAAGGTAGCCACACACTACACCATCCTCTGTTTTACTCTAAATGGCACCATTGTGCTGTTTGGAAGAAGACTTGCAACTAGCGATGCGTCAACAGTGCTGCCAGAAGGGGGAGACAAAAGTTCCACACTGTAGCTTTAAAGCAACACTATGCAAGATGTGGTATTTGTTGCAATTTGGCACCCACAGTTTCAGATGCAATACAATGGTTGTAAATATGGACAGCTGTGTGCGTTCATTTGTTATTACTACATTACTCATCAAAAACTAGTCGACAACTTTGCTAAGAGAAAGCTCTCACCAAAGACTAAAAGTCAGTCCCACATTTACTCTTATCTGGCTGCTTCTCTCTTTCCTTTTCTTTTCTTAGCTTCCTCCATCGTTCTCTTTTTCGTTCTAATTTTTTCGGTCTTTTCGCCTCTGCCATTAGCTATGTCCATAAGGCCTGAGCCCAGTTACATTGCTCCGGTTCTGGCTGCGCTCTCTGTGGGCCTGAAAACCTCCCCCTCCCGGCAGTCCAAAGCTCTCATGCTATCAGTGTAAAGACCAACATTCTCCCGGTGTGCTTAAGCTAACTAGCTAACAGAAGCTACAGCCGGAGGACTTCAGAGGGAAAACCAGAAAACTTTTTCACTGTAAACTATGATCGTTTCACCAAAATCAGTGACATAGTTGGCGGTGTGGCCGACAGCTGGAGAGCATTATCCAGACCCGGAGCCAAAGGTTAACAACAATAGGCGAACAGGGTGCAGACTGGGAATGACAGATATGAGAGATAATGTTGCTTTAAGAAAGTGTTTGAACATACAGATAAAGTCGTACAAAGTATGTCATATGGAGTGAATAAATGTATGTTTTTAGAGAAATTTCAGCTTCTGTATTAAGATACCATGTTCATTACACGAAATGTTATGTTTCCAGACTGTGGACAATGCGTTAAACCTTCTCTTTCAAGTTGACATGTCCCTGCCTTTCTTGCATTTAGGATGTGGTTGGTTTAGGATTGCAGCCCTCCCATGGTGTAGAGTGCTTTACACCTGGGGCAGTGTTTGTGAGGAGCAGTCTTTTCACCAGCCATTAGACTAATTGAACAATTATGAGCTTAAGCGAAAAGAAAACCCTCAGGTGGTCTCCAAGACTCAATTTGTCTTAAAATCTGTCCCAATTATCACATGGTTTGCAAAGTGATCTGTTTACTTTTGTTTTGGCAGCTACTCATTTGGTATGTGCTGTGGAAATTAAATGCTCAAATCATATGGTTTATTTCCCCAAGGGTGCTCATAATGAAGATTCAGGCATAAATATTATATAAACTTTCATTAATCCCCTCCAATTGAATCCTTATGAATGGAAGATGAAAGAGTGGCATTTGACTGGAGATAATTTCTGTGCCATTTAATCCTGGCAGTTACAACCAATTTAGTTTTAAAGCAGTGCAGGAGGCTGGTAATTATTTCTTTGACCTTGGAGACCCAAACGCAAGGTTGTCAATCAAATTAGCCATTATATTTCAAGCTACTCAGATTTTTGAAAGCATGTTTTACACAGTTACACAGCAATAAAATGAACACAAAACGAAATAACAGGATGATAAATGGATTCACAAACAGAATACAGGACAGAGAGTCTCTCATCATTTCTGAATCACAATTTTCCAGCCATGGCTGCGCCTTATTATACCAGGCAGACCAATCAAAATCCACATAATTGTAGATGACATTTCATTTGCAGAGCAAAAATTCTAAATCCGGGGAAATAGCTGGGAGATTGATCATGTGTCTCCGTTTTTGCTTCCACTGCTCAATCTTTTCTTCAACACTCAAAAGCAGAAGGAAGCGGAGGACAGAGTATTAGCATATGATAAACATTTCAAGTCAAATGCAGCATGCCAGAAGACTGATGGTTATAGCTGTGTTCTGCATGCATATAGAAATCTCCCACCATAACATCCCATTTCCATCAAATATGTCAGAAGTGTTTCCTTCCTGATCTCTCCTTATCTTTGCATAAACCCACAGGAGATCGGAGAAACAACATTATTTGGGACACAAATTGATGAGTGTTCTCTTTAAAATGAGTGTAACAGCTGGTGGTGCACAATTTGCATTATGTGTTGTGACAGTTTTACTTTCGATGGCACTAGAATACTTTTGGTTTAAAGTGTCTTTTATATGATGTTAGATGTCTGCACCAAAAGATGTACTAAAAGGCAATGTGTGTGTAACAGATCTTCACTGCAAATCTAGACCATGTTTTAAAATATAAACTCAAAAGTTAAAGATCCCCTCCAGACATGTATTACGTAAGTCTGGTCGCCACAATAATGTGTGATGTGTTTTTTCTGCAGAAAAAGCATAATTTCCACATTAAAATCCTTCAATAGTCATCTACTTCTCCCACCTCATTAAAAAATCCACAAATTAAGAATATTTGTTCATTTCTAGAGTTTTCACAAACAAGATGTCTCCTACTTCACTGTAAAGTGTATATGCACTGGTGGCTTGTATAAGTTGCATACTAGACCAGGAGTAGGGATGTCACGGTACCAGAAATTTAGTGTCCCAATCAAGTTTTTTTGCCCCCCGTTCCATTTTTTGCCCGTCACTATATTTTGTACACTAAATAACTAATAAATAAAGTAGGCCACAAAATAACCAACCCTCTGTAATCTTTTTTGGTCTTGTAGCTGTCTAGAGGCAGTTTCTCGCTCCCTTTAAAAGTGTTGTGCAGTGTTTGTTGCGTCAGTGCAGACTTTACCTAAATGAACTGGATTCTGCTGACTGTTTATTGTTCTCGTCCGTACATTTGTTGAGCGAATTACATTAATAAAAAATGACTCTTAGTTGCTTTTTGTTTGCAGGGCTTTTGTCGCACTTGCAGTGGTGTGGTGAGTGCGCTCTCTGCCTCGCCTCTGGCCATGAGCTCAGCCCCCGCCCGCGACGACGAAGCACTGCACAAAAATTTCCAGAGTAAATCACCCATAGAGCTGCACTTGTCGCCGTCTTTTACATGTTGTTCTTCTTCTTCCTGTGGCATTTAACGGC
>NW_023339718.1:24550055-24563199 GCF_004916995.1 Morone saxatilis
TCTGCCAAAGTTCCCCTTTAACATCTAGCTTTCAATGAGCACAAAGAAACTTTCCACTTTCAGCAGATGAATTTGAAAACATCCTTCTAGTGCACATACATTATATATTTATTTGATTGTAAAATGATTGCAAAAAATTGCTTTGGGCTGCTTGTGAAAACCAGGGCTACAGCCCTCCCTTTGTGTGTATTTCCCCTTGTCTGTTGCCTTGCAGGTCCCTGGTAGGCGGAGTTAATCAGTGCCACTGTGACAACCTGCAGTCTCCCAGGGGTGCTTAAGACCTGGCTCTGAGGGCTCGCTCTCTCCATTCCTCCAGCACCGTGTTCTTGTTTGCTTGGCATCGGCCGTGTCTGCACTACGCAACACCCTCGGTTCATCACTCAAAGACTCATTCATCTGCTGACACACTGATCACACCTCATAACTTAAAAAACTCTTACACCTTTCAGTCTAAAGCCGTGTATCTCCTGTTTGGCTCTCGCTGGGCGCCGGGTCATGACCAGACAGCAGTGAATCAGTCGCTTCCCTCTCCAGTTACTATGATTGAGACTGGCAGGGTGATGACTGACAAAACAAACTTCTTTTCTATTCAGATGATTGAAAGGTTCCAAAATCAAGGCTCTGTGATAAAAGCCTTGTAGAAATCTTCTTATAAGTGATTTTACTTCCATCTAAAAGACTTGGTGGACATACCTTTTAATTACTTTAACCATGGTTTTGGATTTGCGTAATTAAAGTAATAAAACAGAAGACTGAAGGTGGTTTAATAAAGAGCGACCACTTCATTTTTCATCATGCACTTTTAACAAGGACGATCTGTCCAACGTCCTTCCCAGCACCACAGGTCAAATATAATATTGTTATTATTATGTTATTGAGATAAAATGTTTACTGTTGTATTGCAACTACACTATGTGTGTGTGTGTGTTAGTTTATGAAAAGTATCATATTAATGCTAGACTTAGAAAATAAAGAATGGGTTACTTTTATTACAGTTGGGAAGGTTCAGCTCTGATCACAACTGGTGTCAGTCAGATGTGGCAACGCTGCAGGGCATGCAATGGGTCAGATGGACAGAGCATTTTAGGAATTAAGTCATTTTTAGGGCAAGGTGCCTTTGGCCTTTGATAAATACAAATTTTCTGGGGCATCATGGCCTAAATGTAGGGCACCAAGGCCAAAACTAGTATGTAGTAAAATGCAACATTACCACAGAATATTTTAGTGCACAATGATTTCTTTAAGTACATTTTTCCACAGTGGGGTTGGGAGTCATACTTTTTACTTAATGGACCTGAATACTTGTTTTCCTGCCCTGGTATACAGTAGCTAGGGCCTATTTAAATAACTCGCACAGGGGCCCGTCGCCACTGGGTTGCACATTGTCTCAAAAGACTACATTTCAATGGTAAGTGTGCTAATTAAACGGCTGTTCAAACAACAGGTACTGATAACCAAGGCCGACAGCTGTTACTTCTCAAACAAATTTCACACAGTTTAGATGTTTTGACCTGATCATCACCAGATCAGTGCTTACAGTACATCTAGGGACACTTTTGGTATTTAAATTTTCTTTGGGGCCTCATATGTGGTCCTATATCTGAAGATTTGTGGCAATACTGGAACGAATGCTATTTCTACTTCACTTAAACCCAATATCCATCTTCCTAGTATTATAAATGAGTGTACATGAATTCAGTTAAGGCAAGGAACTGTTCAGTGAAAGGGACAGTGAGTGAAGGACTAGTTCAACACAAACAAAATTCTAAAAGGACACTTCACAACAGCAAATGCACAGCTGAGCATGATGGAGAACATTAAGCGGTATTTGTTTTGCTACAATGGTTCTTCGCTTTGTAGAGTTAAAACAATTAGACAGCAGCAGTGATGCAATGACTGTCTGCATTAATGCATGCACATTTTTCATGCGTCATGTGTCCCATGAAATATATGATCAAAACATTACAAATGAGATGAATGTAGAAATTATTAAAGAGGCTTCATGAACACTTTTTGCATCTATTTCCATTGATAATGTTCTTTATTTGTAGTCATAAACCAACTTACAAAAGACTAAAAGCACAAATCAGCTGCACTGTTTACAACTTAAGTAAGACCTTAACCCTGTCTTAAACTTTTTATTGACCATTTCGCTCAAATATCAAAAGAATGTTGGTATCATCTTTGACCAGTATATCACTTTTGACCACATTATTAAGCTTGTCCAGTCCAAGTGGCAACCTTTGGGGCTGGCAAATGAAGACAACATGGATGTTACAAAAACTGCAGTTCCTCAAACGGCCTCTAGGGGCTGGGTACAGCAGTGAGTGATCTCCATGAGGCCCCATATTAAAATGCACATTTACAGCAGAACTAAACATGTTTACAGCCTGGTAAGACATCTGCAAGTGGGGTGAATTTCTATATACCCCACTGTTTAAATTATACTATGGCTTAAAGTTATGCATCATGAAGGACATGGTCACCTTTCCTAGTGAATGCCAACACAGGATACACTTTTCAGTAACCAGGCTTCATTTAGCCTGCCTCAACTCCACACATACTCCACATTTTTGCTTATTTGTGGATAAGCTGGGAGATGGCGGAGTCAAGACTTCCAAGAAGGTGACGGCCAGAGCTCTTCAGAAACCTATGGGTGACAACACTATGTCCATTTTTAAATATGCAGTCTGGTCCAGTCCTGTTTTCTTCAGCTAAGAAATATAGCAAAAAGCAGCTGTTTCTCATCTTCCACAGATCTTGAACTATCACTTACTTATATTTTCTCCTGTCTATATTATTGTAATTCCCCCTATACCTGTCTCAGTCAAGTTTCTTTGAATCGCTAACAGTTGGTCCAAAATGCAGGTGCCAGACTATTAGAAGCCGTCAGTCCCACACATCCCCTCATTCTTGCAGCCCTCCATTGTGTTCCTGTAATATTCAGAATCAACAACAAGTTCCTGCTGATAAGGCACAGTAGTTACATTCCTGATCTCCTTGTTCCTCATTCCACTTTCAAACCACTCTGATCCTCAAATCTTGGCCTTTAATCCATCCCCCAAAACAAAAACTGACTGCGCCGTTGCCGTTTTAGCCCCGAACCTCTGGAATCATCTCCCCCAATTGCTCAGATTTGCTGAATCTTTGGACAGTTTTAACCACCACAAGCTTTTTTTTTCGCTGCCTTTGTTTTTGTGTGTTTTTGTTTAGTCTGTCACTTGTTTTTCTGTATTTTATTTTGTGATTTATTGTTTTACTCATTTAGATTTTTCATGTGTGTGTGAAGCACTTTGCAATATAAAACGCACAGTTGCAAAGTCTTCTTACTCACACTTGATACAATTTAATCTCTGTTCCTCTGCTGCATTTTCATCAAGAGAGTTAAAGTGTAGTTGAGGTGGTTCTGTCAGTTTGTCAGGATGACTCCTGGAGGCCTGCTTCTGGAGAGTGTCTGTTGGAGGGCCTGGAAACGCGCCTTAGGGTACCCCAGGAGGAGCTGGAGGACACGACTGGCCAAAGGCCATCTGGGCTGCTTCTGCAACCCACACTTGAATAAGCTGCAGAACACAGTAAAGTGGTTATTCTGCTACAAGTGCAGCAGGAACAAGTGCAGTAGATTAAATAGTTCTGATACTCCTGTCGCTGGCTTGAATGTGTTTTTCTGAATGCAAAATGAATTTCAGAGGTAGAGCAGTTGCTTATAAAATCAGTGCAAATAAGCAAGTACAGTGGCCAGGAAACTTTAGAGCCAGTGTTTTATTTGTCCCTTCTGGGCTACTGTAGAAACACGGCCAACTCCATGGAAGGCGAATTGTTACTGGAGTTTTGACCTCTTCAGACCTGTCACCTGCAATGCTTTGAGAGACTCTGAAGACTGTTGGGCCCTTGCAACTTGCTAGAACTCTGATGCAGATGAAAAGCAGGCGGGTGCCAGTGATAAAATAGGCCTTCTTTTTTATTTTTAGCTGACAACAGTGCCATGAATACTTGATGAGAAGTCGTGGTTTCCATGAACCATCTCTGAGACTAAATGGCCGAATATATCTGTGGCCAGGATGTGGCCAATCACATCCAATATACTCGCTGTGAATATTGTTTGTGGAAAGATGGTGAATCAGATGTGAAAATACAGTCAAGCTTTAGATTCTGCTGACTTCTTTCTCTCTCTTTCACCCACTCTGAATCACGCACACACACCCCATCATTTCATCCTCAGGATTTAGAAGTGACAGTTCTATTTACCCCATGGAGAGTGTCAAGAGCTTGAGTTAGACCGTCTTCAACCACTTCCATCTGCTTTGATGAGCAGAATGAAGTAATGCGTCTCCATGGGAATTTGCTTAGAAATAAACATCATTTTAAAAGACTCTTAATTGAATAGTATAAATACATGAGACATTCAATGCAAAAAAAACAGTGTGCACAGCAGACATATTCAAAAATATACAGCACCACGTAACGCTGATGCAGCAAAGGCAAATGGAGGGTTTCCTAAAATCGTATGTGGCTGTTTTGAAACTGATTAAATAGAGAAATTATTTCATTTTCAGCCTATTTTTCCCTTTAAAATGTGCGTTATTTATTATTAAATATTTTTCCATAAAAGCTTATCGTCAGTTCCAGGAGGACTTTAATCAGAGTAGGTGTCACATGTTTTTTTCAGTGGCCATCTTGCGTGGGAACAGCTCTTCAGATATTCCCTTAATGTTCGTTATTTCATCAGGCCGTCACTCGCCAGCTTTTAAATGCAAATTGCATTTCCAGCAGCACACACCCACATCTAACGAAGAGCCAAAAGAGACCAAGATGACATGCAGCAAAAAATGTGACCCTCTATCTCTCTGGGAAAAACACTCAGGGATGTAAAGAAGTTCTATCTCCCTCCATCAATCCACACACACACACAGACAGAGGCATGTCCCTCCATTGCACCAGTCCCATAACCGTCATTAGAGGATTCCAGCAGTGCTGACCATCCAGCTAGCAGATCAATACGCTGGCGGCCTCTGGGCCACAGCACATAATAGTGTCATCAGCCGAGGCTGCAGTCAATGCTGATAGAAGAACAGTGATTACAAGCTCAGTGTAATATATAACCAGACTATTTGGTCTGGTTTTGTTGTTTTGTTGTATTGTTTGGTTACTGAGAAGCCCTAGTAAAGTAGAGACAGTAGGGGTTAAAATGTAAAGTGCTATTAGTCTTGTTTTAATGTAATTGAAACTAATTTGGTCAACAGGGTAGTGTGTTCATCTCTACCTGTGCCCTAACAGCTTCTGAAAGACGATCCTTGGCTGATTGTCTAGTCATGGCACAGGTTGTTCTTAGACACGTTTTGTTGTTGCGTCAAAGGGATTCAATTACCACTACGCATTTTGGCTGTACCAAGCAACAACTTCCATGGCTGGTGGATGAAGAAAACGTGGAAAACTGACTGTAAAAAACTATGGTAACAAAAACAAACTGTTTAAATTATGTCAAGGCTTAAGGTTATGCATAATTAAGGACATGACAGCTGTTTTCAGTAACCAGGCTTCATTCCGCCTGTCTCAGCTCCAACCACACTCTACTCATTTGCTCATTAGCCAGCAGCACTTCACAGCAGCTCCTAAAATAATCTATCAATAAAATCAACAAAATCGGTGTTGTGTTGTGCCTGGTGGAATCAAGGAGTTACATGAAACCCATTTTAAAACTACTCAGAACCTTTACTTAAAGAAGTAAAAGGAACCCTAATTTTGTGTTGATTTTGGTGGCCCCCTGTGGACAAAAGTGTTTCCACCACCTTATTTTATTAATTTCAATAGCAATCTGACCCCGTGGCAGACATTAAGAAGAACTGATGGTCTTGTTTGTTTATATAGGTCATATAGAGGCAGACTGTTTGATAAACGGATTAAAACTCCATGTAGTAGGTTTAAGTTAAAGTAGCAACACCAGTGTACAGAAGTTACAATACATTTGGGAGTGAATGAGTATGAGAACCAAGATGGGATAGACTTATCCCTAATGAGTGTAGTCTATGAATCTTTGATTAAGTCGGTAAGTCAGAAGTGTTCCCCTGCCAGGGTGGCTAGGAGTCTCCCTGATGTGCACTTGCATGCATATGAGAAATCACACACACAGACACACACACACAGACACACACACACTGACACACACACACACACACACACACACACACACACAACCTTCAAGCAAAAAATACAGAGAGTGAAATGCCAATTAAAAATACATGGCTTGGCTATGGGAGTGCCTGCAAATTTGCATACATTACTCAATACCCCGAAGGCACTGCTGGCAATTGCGTGCTACTATACATGCAACATACAGCCCAGCACAATGTAATTCAACTTGTTGAACATGCACACATTGCAAAAGATTATGTTTAACCAGAAGCAGTGTCTAACTGCTGGAAAACAAACTGTTACAGCAGGGTTGATTCTTACAAATTGAGTGCGATCTACACGCATCAGGAGAGAATGTGACCGCAATTTCTTCGACAATCACCTGAGTAATCTGTGATGAACAGTGTTCAAGACGAGACGCAGCCAAAACAAATCTTCAGCTAAAGGTCAAATTTTCTCTCTCTCTGGGGTTTTGAGATTGAATGTGATTGGGAGGGAGGTCATGCCGCTGCCCTTTAGGCCCATCAATTATGAATGGGTAACATTTGTTGCTGAATTAACAAGGCCTCTTGGTGACTGGTGTCCAGGGTGTTTGAAATCGGCTTTTAACCATCACCCAGAAATTTGAAAGCTAAATCCAGGAGGATAACTTTGAATAATGAACACATTTTAAAACCTCACAGATTTATAGAGATTCACATATTGATATAAAATAGCTGTTTCCTGGAAGACAGCTTGTGACAGGGAATGATTTGTTGATTTTCTCTGCAATGTTCAGTTTAACACATCACACTGACAGAGCTTCCTGGTGTGCTAAATGACCCTTAACAGATGAGTGTTTTTTTTAGCCAGGCTACCTGCATTGCCCGTAGGCACCAACTGAACTGCTTCTGTATACCGACTATGGAAAAATGCCTCATCATTGGCATGAAAATGCGATACCTAAAGAGTTAATCTCACCAGCGTCAGTGCGCCAACAAGCACGCAGCATGCTTGATTGACCATTTAATGTGTGTATGCAGGAAAAACACTACATTTACACCCAGAGATGGGGCTCAATGTGTTTTTGTTTCTTCTTACCACAAGCTGCTCGGCACAGATAAAACTTTGTACTGCTTGTTAGCTAGCCAGTGCAGTTAACCTGTAGCCTATCTGCTCTACGGGGAGTCCGTTCACTACATCTTTCAACGGGATGGAAGCTGCAATCCACTCATCACCAGTGCGGGGGCGGAGAGCGTTTCTGACGGAATGGTGGTGTTTACAACCGTAAAATGAAAGAAACACGCCTGAAGTTAATGGTGG
This sequence comes from Morone saxatilis, assembly GCF_004916995.1. Lineage (NCBI taxonomy): Eukaryota > Metazoa > Chordata > Actinopteri > Moronidae > Morone > Morone saxatilis. Next base: position 24,557,487 of record NW_023339718.1, read on the forward strand.
GTTGTTAGACCTGGGAAGCTACTTGTTAGCACAGACAGAGTTACTTTGCCACTGTTTCCCAGTACCACAAACATCCCCCACACATCTCATCTTCTTTTTTGGATTACAGTAGACATATTGCTGCCATACCGTGTGTTATTATGTTCCTTTTGACAGTTATTTATATTTTTTATATAGATATAGAGATGCATTAGATTTATGGGTTGAAGATAGTTGATTGTTGAGTCTTAGCATTTAACAACCTGGGAATGAAAACAATCGACTATCTTTCTCAGCTCTGATTGGTTGTTTTCGTCCAGGCCCGGTGGATTCTTGTAAATGCCATTAGGAGCACTAGAACGAATCAGAGAAATCAGATTTTTTCACAGATTATGTGTCTCATGTAGTGCTATGGAGATATAGTAAAAGTTTCAGTAAATATAACAAAAATAAAAGTAACCTAATGTAGCTTTAACCTACCCAGTGAAATATCTAAACATCTACTAGATGGATTGGCACAAAAATTTTCTACAGACAACCGTGGTTCCCAGAGGATGAATCATACTGACAATGAAAATCCCCCTGACCTTTCCTCTAGCGCCACCATGAGCCTGACATTTTGCAACATGTCAACCTGACATCCTGAAAGTTTGCAACGACCAAGGGAGTTACATACTGTAAGTATTTACTTGATGAAAATGTATTGTATGCGTGTGTGTGTCCCTAAAAGGCCCAGGAGGTCAGTGTGCCGTGCATGGTGCCACCGGCCCCCAGTTGTTATGGCACGCCATGCAGCCACAGGAATGCTGCATTATGGTAGCCTGTTTGACTGGCAGCAACACGCCTGCACAAAAACATACACACACATCCCACCTGCAACACTAAGCCGCCCTGACAGGTCCAGACCCCCCCTCAGGACAACAGCATCTAGGGGATGCATGTAGGAGTAAAATGTGTGCTGCTGTCATGTGTGTCTTCAATTTCCATTTATATCTATAGCTGAAAGTGCACATTAGATTTTCAGACTGATGCATGTGGCTCATTGGCTTTTGATTAAATTCAGTGTTTGTCTCATCTTCAGTATGACACCATTTTTTGACAGTTAATTGTACTTTTTGTCTGTGGGAAGCCATTATGACTGCCCCCAATAACAACATTATGATTGGATTCTGTATTAATGTGATTATCATACTGTTTTTTAATCCAGAGCTTTAATGCCCCACTGGTCTCCTGTTTCTAAGGAAACACTGAACATTTTAATCCTCTGAAATTTTTTAACAATAAAACGGTCTGGTGGTTTAAAGCTGCAGTAGGTCATTTTTATAAAAATATTTTTTTAACCATATTTGCTGAAACTTTCACTATAGCCTGACAGTAGTACATGAGACACAAAATCAGGTTCTTCTGGTTCCTCCTAGTGCTCGTAATGGCATTTGTGACGAACGAAAACAACCAATCAGAGCCAAGAAAGATATAAAGACGCTTTAGAAGATTGTTGACGACCCTAAACCTGAGGCCTATAAATTCAGGTGCACACTGGCAGCAGTAAATGGTGGAATACAGAAACTGTTTAGGATTAAACTTTCATTGTCACATATCAAAAGGCACAAGAATTGGGAGGGAAAAAAGCTTTTTCTGTTTATATACAGTTTCATTGGGATGAAGAAGACATGTTCAGCATCCCAAACAGTAGAAATGGAATAGCTGCAGCCCCGTTTTGTGATTCAGGCTGATAAGACTTCTACTGTATCTCTCTATATTTTCTGAAAAACACTTCACAGATCAAAAAAATAACCTGTCATCTGCCCTCTGTAGCTGTGCATTACAACATTTTGACTCAACACTGAGGTTCAAAGTTCAAAACATACCTCGGAAACCACATTTGAGAAAAAAAACTCACAACAATATCTTTTTTTTTTGGCCTTTTAATGCCTTTATTTGATAGAGCAAGCTGAAGATCGACAGAAAAGGGGGGGTAGAGAGAGAGGGGATGACACGCAGCAAAGCACCGCAGGTCGGATTCGAACTCGGGCCGCTACAGCAACCCTGTATGTGGGTCGCCAGCTCTACCGACTGAACTAACCGAGTGCCACACCACAACATCTTTGAGTAGCTGTCCCAGAGCTTCCAATAATTTACTGCTATAAAAACATGGCAGCCCAACATCCTCCACTGAAGACGACCAGCTGGCTCTATAGATAAAAACGGCTCATTCTAAGGTAACAGAGACACAACAATTCTTATTTTAAGGTGAATTTACAATAATGAAAACATAGCTGTGAATATTAGATTCCATTTCTGCCATTACTAAATGTTACATACTGGACCTTTAAAATCAGCCATCAGCACCACTTGTAAAGGTCAGTTACTTAACCTATATATAATGCTGCAAGCAGCAGCTGATCAAACATGAGAAAATGGGATCATATTCATTTTACGCTACATGCTTTTTCCTCATGCGCGTTATCTTTGATATGCTGAGGTACTAATTTACTTTTGCTGACTAAGCCTTTTTTTTGTGTGTTTCCATGCAGTAATGGGTCTGAACACACGTTTCATACATTCTGAGAGCCATGCAGCACACTCCCGCTTCCCCTAAACGTCATACAGCATGTACAATTCTCTCTGGTAATGAGCTTGCAGTTGGCTTCCGGGAAGTTTAAGGAGACTGCGTTTCAGCCTCAGAAAATTATGAGGCAAAAAATCTTTTATTAATGTGCCATTAAAAATTGATTCATGTTCATTACTTTCTCTGATAACTTTCATCCACTTTGCATGCAGGGAGAGAATTTCATTTCCTCCAAGAAGAGGCATTAGTGGTTTCATGCAATAAGTGCTAAACATTCTTTATCCAGAGACGGCTGAATTAGGGCCAGAGTGAGGAATCTGCCAATCAGTACACAGAGCTGTAAAAGACGCAATAGTGAGTTGACTGAAAAATGTCTTGAATTGTTTTTACAGTGTTGGAGAAGCACTGATCCATGCCTGCAAACAAATATAAGTAAAAGTATTTTACTGGTACTGTATGCAACTTTGCATGTAACATACAGTAGAGTGAATGCAATATTTGTAAGTAGGTGGTGCTGTATATATTTTCTTTTCTTTTCTTCTTCTTATGCATTTGGAAAACAGTTTGACATTTAACACATGAGGAGGTGCAAGGGCAGGCGCAGAGCCACTGGCTCATCGTCAGTCCCAAGGATCTGTCTGAAAGGTGGATAGCCAAACATTTCGTTCACCACATATCCAGCCAAAAGCTTCATCAGGTCTTTGTTGCCTGCTGACCAAGATTAAAATCCAGTTTTGTTTGTTAAAATCAACATAATGGGAATATTTCCAGTAAGCATGTCCATCTTCCAAGGTAGGTTCCTGCTTGGTGACGCACAGATTACCAAATTGAATCCGAGGATGTGATTGGATTGTTGGATTTCAATTCACTAAGGAGGTAAAAACAAAAGTAATGTTATTTTTAGGGGGTAACTGTAATATTATTACTGAAATGTATTAGTAATTAGTTACACTACTAGTTACTGGGGAGAGTAATTTTATTACTGTAATATTATTACTAGAAATGCCTTATTGCCCAACACTTGACATTGCAGAGGGGGTAAGGACCTATTATGGGCCCTTATACAACCTATGGGCATGGACAGTGCAATCGATTTATCATTTAACAGTGAGCTGCTGATATTGAAGCCTCAAAACTTGTGTTGGGCTATTTCAGGACCATGATCGATGAAGGATAAAAAAGTAAGATGGATAACAAGAAGGCATTGAGCATTTTACATATTTAGCCTACACGATAAAGCCTCATAAAAAAACCCACATATGACAACAAATTAGGCCATAAGCCTGCGAGCAATGTGTGTCCTGTCACCACTACATTAACCAGCGGACACTGTGGTCCACAACAGAAGCAACAAGAAACAACAGTACTCCTGAAAAAGGTCAGACAGTCAGCATCTAAAACAAGGCTGTCAACCTAAAACAAGGCTGTCATCACAAATAATGAGAAACAACTCACCGATCATGTTTCCATTCAGCAAAGATTACATGATTCCACTGTAGCCTGCATGAAATGTCCACACAGTCCAACACGTTTGAAGACGACAAACTCGACATATTCCACCATCATCATCATCGTCATCATTGTTGCTTTCAGCTACCTGCATGGAGTTAGCTGCTGCTGCTTGCTAACTTTTCCACCTGTTTGGCTAGCAGAGCTAACAGCAGGACTGTCAGACATGGAGGGTTGAGTTGGTGAGTGAGTAAAGTTTGTTAGCACAACACATGAGGTAACAAGATTCTTCCTCTTCTCTCTGGACTTTTTACACTTTTATATTTAGGAGAAACAGCGAGGCAAACAGAAAGACAGCACACCGGCTGCGGGTTTCAAAACTCCCGCTGTTGAATCTGTGGTAGGGGCCCTGTTAAGGGGGTACTGAGGGGGCAGAATCAGCGACAATACTAACAGGCCACAGGACCGCCACTGGTGCCAGCAACTGCGTACTGTCGAAAACCCCTTGGCAGCTTGTTTCAGAGACAACAATGGCACAGCTGCATCATCAGAGTCAGAACCGGGTTTCACCTGCAAGGAATTTGCCTTGGTAAACTGGAGCGTTACAGTAAACATAGAAAATATAAAGAAAGATAAAAATAGAAATAAGAGACAAGATATGCAAATATAAAAAGAGACACAATATATACAATATAACAGTTATTCAAATACTGTACAGTTTGCAGGAATGTGCAAAATATTGTTCAGGTAATGTGCATTTTAGCAGTGTAACACATTACACAATCTCTTTCAGGATTAAGCTATATTGCTTTTACATATAAAGTTTTTTTTATTGTGTTCTGTACTTCCAGGGATGAGATTAAGCCAATACCTTTAAGAAATATGACAAATTCTTAGGTGTCTGTAAAAGTACATAAATATAGAAACACAAGATAAAGTGCATCATATGTTGACAGTCTCCTTGTCAATTCAGCATCAATATAATCCATAAACATAAACTTTTTATTTTTATTTTGATGAGCTTGAACTTGCTATAGCCTTTGTTGTAAGTGGGAGAAGACCACGGGAATGTGAGGCAGACTCACGAAAAGAAGTGCTGGTTGGTGGATTAGACAGGCCTACACACCAAATTAAACACTGACTCATAACACTGTTAATTCACTGTCTATTATTTGTAGAGTGCTCCCGTTATGGTTTGTATATTCCAGCTGTGTTTCATGCCTCTTATATGTGAGGGGTGCGTTTTAGGTGCAGCACTTCTTCCAGTGCTGCTCCACATTGAGCTCCGCTCAGTTACATTAAAATACCAGTTTGACACTTTGCAAAAATAAAAAATATGAACCCAAATCACAGTGCTGCCATTTCACACGGGACTAATATTATCACATGACCTCTGTGTTTGGTGAAAATACTGGTAGGTCATTTTGCATTTTAATTGTCTTACCATTTTTACAAAATTAAACGGACATCGACGGATTTGCACAGGAAATTAGATCAAAAGCCAGCAGGAAAGAAGTCCCCTGATAATACTAACCCCCATGCTTTTAGCAGATGAATTCAGTGTAAACTCAACAAACTCATGTCAATACAGGATTTAGTATTATTTATCACACAGTATCATGGAAAGAGAATGCACCTGAATGCAGTTTAAGGCACATAATGTGCAGGAGAGGTTTAAAGCCAAAAATGGCCTGAGAAGATTCAATTCAATTCAAT
>NW_023339718.1:24563299-24576659 GCF_004916995.1 Morone saxatilis
AATAACTATCTTATTATATTTACGTTTATCTTTAGCCAGCAGTTTTAAATATGATTCAATGTCGCCCGCTCTGGCCCCAGGGATACATTTAACTGTGGCCGCTGGCTTCGCTAACTTCACGTTTCTGACTATGGAGCTGCCAATAACCAGAGTCTGTTCCTCAGCGGGTGTGTCGCTGAGTGGGGAAAATCTATTTGAAACGTGAACCGGTTGGTGGTGAACTGTGGGCTTCTGCGGTTTGGATCTAGGCTTCCTCCGAGCAGTCACCCAGCCTCCCTGGCTTCCCAGCTGCTCGGGAACTACCGGGGGACAGCTAACAGAAGCTACCTTGGGTACCCCCACTTTACAAATATAATCATACTTTAAAATATAATCATACTTTAAAGGGAGAAAAACTGATAAAAAAGAAGATTGTAATACAACATTTAAGCAACTGAAATACAATATTTATAGAAATGTAGAAATACATATTTTACCTTGAGAAATAAATCACATTGAGATCCATGAAGTGTTATGAATCTTTGCCAATTAAAGACCTTTTGAGGTGTTTTTTAAAGAAAGATGAGGTAGATATTGACCGTAGTGACTGAAGTAGGTTGATCCAAATAGATGGTATTTGTATTTCAAGTATGAGTGAATGTCTGAGGAAAATTTAAATAAATTCTGGAAGGTGCAAGGCGTTAGGGGTACACAGTTATACATGGGTGATATATGTTCACATTAAAATTAGATAGAAGTTTGTATTTTCTATTAACATGTTCATTTATTTATGACACATTAAATGCATACATAAAAATGGAAATAAATGTAACATGTACTGTGCTTCACTTTATTCTTTGTTTGATTCTTTTTTTATTCAGGCATTGTAAATCCATACCAAACCATTAAGATAACCTAGATAATGATGATATAAGATATATGTAGTGTGCACACTGAAAATGGTATCTGCAAGGAATATAAAGCATGTTTCCCCTTGGATTGTAAACTCTGCTACTGGCGCACAGGGCAAAGCTAAGCTCCTTAAATCACTCTCTAATTCTCTCACTCCTGGAAAAAGGCAATAATGCATATTTTCTATGCATAGTAATAATACATAAGGGACTCGCACTGGATCTGTTGGATTCTGGGCAATCTTTTCTCACCTCTTTTCTTATGTTCGCTCTCTCTCATGGCTCAAACCGGCTGGGAGTGCTAACACGTGTGAGGGTATAAGAGATGGGATAAAGGAATAAAGATCCCATACCCACCTTAGCCCCAGTCCTCGAAATAACCCTCCTCCTCTTCTTTCAGAGGCAGGGACAGAACTGTACCAATCCCCACAGATTTCTCTGGCTTAGATGTTTTCCAGCCCGCGGCCCCAACTCCTCTTCGTCGCTCTTATCATGCTCAGGTAGAACATTAGAGATGATCTGATTCCATCTCTGGAAACCACACTTCTCTGGATCAAAGAGATACCTACACATAAGGTATAATTTCGGCAGTCAGGAAGCTACAACGTGAAATGGGATTAAAGGGTAACTATTCCAGCTTAAAGGGCTTTTTATTCCAAAAAGCTAAAAAGGAAAAAGTTTCCTGAAATTAATCAGCAAAAATATACTGTCTGAGACGAACCCTTGTAGTCTTAAGATCTGTTCATGATTTGATTGATGGCTCTGCTTAAAAAGGTGTCATTGACAGACTGATGAATGCAGTCTGATCCCGCAGTGTGTTAAGAGAATTTTAAAAACCCCTTAGAGGTCAGTACAGATACCGCTGTAACACTCTGGCTTCTTTCCCTACACGCCTCCTCATGCAGAAACCAATTTGGTACCCTTTCCCATTTACATTCTATTATTTAGATTTTTAAAGAGGGAATTAATGAGTCTTACTTCCTGATGGGACGCTGTTGTCTGCATAGCTTAATTAAAATAATCTATCTTCATGGGTCGGGACACACAGAGCCCAACCCTGCTGGAACATTTTACTGAAAAATGTAATGTAAAGGCCTCCGCACACCAACCCGATTATCGGCCATCGGACGTCGTCGTCAGTCGTCAGTTATACAGTATGCTAATCACTATCAGACAATCATACATCTGTGCTTGGCGTGTTATGTTAAGTTCAATGGACCCTCACAGCAGACATTTTGGCCCGTCAAACAAAGGTGTAACTGATAACACCTCTTAATTGCTGCACTGCAATCGTTAATGTTATTAGTTTCACCATTGAAATGTCTGCTGTGAAGAACAACTATATAGCTTTTTCATTAGAGAAAGATAAAGACTAATAAAGTGCTTTCACACTGCAAGGTTATCAAGACTCAGTTTAGTGACAGTCATGCTACAATAGAGCTTTGATTCTCTGCCTGAACCCGTTTGGACCCGACAAAATCCGCCGGGTTTGAGACTGCAATAAGTTGGGCTTAGACAGAATTCGATCTTATTTAAACTATATATTTTTATCAATAATGCATGCAACTGTAATGAATGAATGAATAACAAAAATTTGCAATATATTATGTACAATGTAGTTTACTTTAGCTTGTAATAAACTATTTAAATTATTTATTTATTTGAAGTGGAAATTCAGGTTCAGGTTTGGGAACAAGCCTTAAACTGCTTCCGTGGTTCGGGCTCGGACAGAATTTTTTTGGGGCTTGGGTTGGGTGTGTTGCAGCATAGAGTTTTGATCAGGCCTGATTGTTTTGGCCAGATGACATCCTCAAAACTAAATGACAGAATTGTCAATGACTCCCAAAACAACATATATAACCGACATAGCAGATATAAGTAGCCTACGTTAAGTAAGTCAAGTGACATAGTGACGTAATACACATGAATGATGTTGTGAAATGGTTGAAGTTTGGTTAGGTTCAGGCACAAAAACTACTTGGTTAGGTTAAAGAAAAGACAGGGACGTGCACAGACATTTTATTGGGCTGTTGCTCTAACCTGAAAAGAATAACCCTAACCCTGGAGCCTGTATGTTAGCCAGCCAGCTAGCTAACTAGCTAAGATTGGCTCATGTGATAGCACAATTTAAAGCAATATTGGTGCACATTGTTCAGAAGCACCATTGTTAATTAATTAATAATTGTTAATTTCCTGAACTTCAAAAAGAGTCCTCACATAATAGCAACAATACCAAATTTGGATGCTACAGTGTCACATGGCAGGGGGCAAAGGGCATCACTTTGCGTAATAAGCTGCTTGCAATCGACCTTATGGCTGTTTTTCTGGTGAGGATGGACAGGATATTCAGAAGCACAAGATGGACAGAGTTTAGACAGGGAAGTATTTATTATTTTTGATGAGCCATATACCTTTTTTTTTTAATTGTTAGCCCATATTTTTAGATGTTGCCTATATGACATAAACTGGCAAAGCTCTTAACAAATGATTCAACTGCAGCCAGATGGCACTGTAAGAACTGGGATTGGGTGTATGTAATACTGTATATACAATGAGACCATTTTTCTAAGTTGTTTCTATGAAGCTGTTCCATTATAAAGGTCCAGTGTGTAACATCTCGGATAATCTATTGGTACAAATTGATTATAATATTCATAGGTATGTTGTCATTAGTATACAATCACCTAAAATAACAATTGCTGTGTTTTTTTTTATTTCCTTAGAATTAGCCGTTTGTATGAACAGAAGGAGTGGGTCCTACGGGGTCTGCCATGTTGAAATGTTTCTACAGTAACCCAGAACGGACAAATCAAACACTGCCTCTAGATTTGCAACCACCATAGTTTGTCTGCTAGATGTCACTAAATCCATACTGATCTTTTAAAGTTTTTTTTAGGCTGTATTTGGTCCATGGTGAAAATTAAATTAGTGAACAGGACTGTTAGATTGCATCAATGAGATGAACTTTGATTTTTTTCAGCCATTTAATTATTACTACTACTAATATTACTTTTTATAATATAAAATGACTGTGATTCAAGATTGCATTAATATAGAATGATTGCTTGTTGAGACCTAGATCCATATACAGACTACAGACTGTAAAGCCTTATGTGAAGCAGGAGTTCACCAAAAGTCACTGTAGCCTACACTATCATTTGCTTTAAAACAGCCAGGTTCAATGGACTCCCAGAAGAGAAAAGGCTTAGTTTGTTATGTGATTCTGGTGAGACAGGACAACAAAGCCCATTTTATGTTTTATTGTTCATTATATGATGATCTAGGGATAGATTTAGTTTTTTTTACTTTAGTAAAATTTGTATAAAATAAGTGTAAAATTAGTTCTTCTGGATGAATGATGATAAAAATAATGTTTTAGGAGAGAACCTTTACTGTGGCAGATTAAATTTGTAAGACTTGGGACAGGAGACATAAAGTTCTTTGTTTGCAATGTAATGACATATGTGAGAAGATAAATAACTAATAAACAACTTAATTACTAAATTAAACATTTTAAAACAAATGTTTAATTTAAAACAACCAATTGGAGAACCTTGCTGCCTTGGTGGTGGTGGTGTGTATGCGCGTGTGTGTGTGTGGTGATTTTAAATTACCTTCTGTTTTTTCCATCTTTAAGTGTGTTACGTGTTAATTACAGTAATTATAATAACTTTCTATGCTGTACAGACATTACTATAATCATTGTAAACAACAAGATAAAAAGCAACATAATAAAAGCAACACAGTACAAAGTGGAGCTTGTGTAGTTGCAAGTGTCTTTTATTCTTTTCTCAGACACAATAGAGTACATGACCCAGAGCACAAGGGGACTAGAGGGTGTATGAGAGGTGGACCTGTGATGAAGGAGAAACGACTCATCCAAAGCAATGTTTGGAGAGAAATGTCATCACTCAGGCTGAGCAAAGCAATTCAGTGGAGTTTTTTTTTTTTTCTCGACTTGCAATAACAAATCATACGTGCACTTCTTATTTGCAATATTAAAAAACACATTTCTATAAATCATTGTTAATGTGGCCGGCGGTGGCGCCTCTCGCATCAGCTGGCGGCTCTGACATCAGCCAGCAACAGTTTGTTTTCAGTCCATGATGTTATGTGATGATTTTTTTTCTCTTTCTCTACAGTACAAATCTCCAGCTCTGTGTTCAAGTGATTTCAGCTGTCAATAAACTTAGAGGTCTCGGCAAATAAAAGGCTTCAACAAGGCGAGTCAAAGCTACATTTTAAACAAACACAGTTCTGAAGTTGCCACAGCACTGGGAATGACAGTAGGAGAAATCAACTGTAAACAGATTAGCAATTACAAATTAATCTGATCCACAACAGTGATATATTATTCATTTATAATTTTCCTTATAGTTCTCATTTATACAGCACTGGCTTTAAACTTTTAATTTCTTTACATGACATGTAAGAAAGAAGAATGCTACATTAGCTTCAATAAGATATATATATATATATTATATATATATATATATATATATTATAAACACTCCACAATATTAATATTCTTTTTGTCAAACCATTACAGTTATGGTTCAGTCCATTGTACCTTATCTACCAACACATTCTACAAGGCTCTACAGTGGAATGGATTCAGTACATGTGAATGTTTGACTCTCAACAGCAGTGTTAAATTTCACTAAAGCAACTAGTTACACCTCCCTGAGATGAAGACCATACTGAAATGAAAACATCTTAACTAGAGAAAATATTTCTAAGCCTATAACACTGACCACATACAGTCGACTGTATATGTTGCATTATACAGCAAAAGAAAAATCCCATTTTTAATTCGAGAGAGATCATGTCTTTTAAAAGCAGGATAAATCAAACTATTCTTTTGTTGTTTTGGTTTATCTCAAATGGAGTCTCATTTTTGTAGCACTGGGCATTATTTCTGTTGGTTATGATAACAATGCTCTCACCAAAGACTGCTGAGATATAGGAGAACGGTGCAATTGCTACAACAAATTGGGGCAATAAACATGAACGGTCAGCAGTTTAGCCAGATTATCTAAACCACTTTACTTGGGGGGAAAACTGAAGGTGAGCATGCCCAGAATGTCAGTAATAATCCCTCACTGCACAGATAAACTGTGAACACCCACAACTACAGTAGGTATTACTGTAGGTCAGAGTGGAAGCAGGAAGTCAGTCTGTACGCTGTGATGGATGTTTCAAATGGACCGTTTGGGTTAGAGCAGAATCTCAAGGCAGAGCTGGGGTGGGATCACTGTCCGGTAAGGTGGTCTTATGATGCAATATACTTCTACTAATTCTCGTCCGACCACATCTGACGACAGCTGTTCCAAGCCATCACATGATTATTGTGATGGTTGGAAAGGTGTGTGTGTTTGTGTGTGTTCAGTCAGTGTTCAACCATCCGACAAGTGGGCCGACTGGTGTTGCGTCAGCAGAAATGCAGACACTGTACCAGACTGCCGTGGTGAAGAGGGAGCTGAGCCTGAAGGCAAAGCTCCCAATTTAACAGCTGATCTACATTCCAACCCTCACCTACGGTTATGAACTTAGGTTAATGACAGAAAGAATGAGATACACAAAAATGGCCAAAATGTGTTTCCTCCAGAGGAGGACTGGACTCACCCTTAAGGCTGAAACTTCTCGGGGCTGTATGTAGGTGAACGGGGGTTGTTAGGAGGCGGTCATGTTGTTTCGTTTGTGTTTGAACTTATATAACATTCACGCTTTTGGACTCCCATCCCGACAGGAGTTGGGTCAGCCAATCAGCTTGCACACACATGCACGTCACATGGGTCAGCACCTCTGCATTCTTGCAGACACGTTCGCATCCAAGGTTGTCAAATACCGACACCCTTTTGTTATTCCCCTCAGCGTCTCATACAGAAGCACAAAGTTACATTTAAGGTAACATTTGCATGAGTCACCTTTTTAACATTGTCTCGTATAGTCTGGTTAGGTTTAGGCAACAAAGCTACTTGGTTAGGTTTAGGTTTAACATCATTGGGTTAAATTGGGATTTGGGTTCAAATAAGTACATTATGCAAGGTACAATGCCATTACCACAGCAATAAGTCACATGACTTAAGTCACATATGTAATATTATGAAACATAAACCTTTAAATGACTTTTGGTTTTACACAGGACCCAAATCCTGGCCTCCTGGGGGCTACCTCCTTAAACTGGCTTTATCACTCTTCACACCACACCTGACACACATTGCTTACTTAGATGACCTGCTGCGTTTCAAACAGATGCTAAAAGGTACCTTGTTTGTATGGATGGAGACGCAGAAGGGCGAGACAAAACGTCTGTATTTGACACCCTGGGAATGAGAACGGGCTGATCTTGCAGAGGTTTGGGGGACCCATGGTAAATGGTTACTTGACTGCATCTAATGTAAAACTTCAATTAATAGCCTGTGATTTTACTTAAATCACTGAACCGAAGGATTTGAGCACCTTGCTTAGCCTGCTGCCACTGTAGCCTGGACCCACATAAATGGATGGGTATGGCGTAAGGCTAATAATCCACTGTTTGCCTTAATTTTCAAATTTGGGCATTTGTCATCTTCTGACTGGTTGGGTTTCTTGTCTCATCAGACCTTTTTTTAGCAATGTTGTAGGGTTCCCAGATCTCAGCAGTAACGGGGTGAGTGTAATGTTATAATTAAAAATAACACTATGGAAATAAGTTGAAATAAATAGGAATTCTCCTTTAAGAGCTTTAAAAATGATTTTCTGTTCCAGTGTAGATGCAGATGCATCTTTTTAACTCTGCTGGTCTCCTTAAAGCACTGCCAGAGTCAAAGACAGAAGTTTTTACTATTTAGGACAGCCCATACAAGATAACAACCAGTCCAACCAGTGTCATTATTGCCATCAACCCCTTAAGCCGCGAGGGGATTTAGCTCCACTGCAAGCATGTATGCAATAAAAGCATTAGATTTGAGTTGCACTGTGTATACCATACAGAATCTTAGGGCAAAGAGAATGATTTAATCATAGTTAGAGCCCACATTGCTAAATAATGTATGTGTTTTTCTTTTGATTTCAAATAAATATGCTCTGTTTAATTCAAGTAAAAGCAAAACAGAAGGGGTTCAAAACAACCCTCATATTCTCAAGTCAAAATTCCACTTACATTACTTAGCATCCTGTGGAAAAAAAAAATTGGGTCCATGCATTTTACAAAGGCTGCTGCATTGTAGATCCACTTTAATGCCCAAAGACTGTCAGTGGATAAAAAACACAGCACACAGCTGCAGTGGAATGTCAAAGGTCAATGATTTAAGAGTGGCCAGCAATTAAACTGTACTGTATACGGACAGGTGAGAGAGTTGATGCAGTGCAAACTGTTACAAAAAAAACCCTCTTTATTTTCCTCCTTGACACGGTGGCCGAAAACAGACAGAGTGAAAGACAGAAACAGTGAGAGAGAGAGAGAGAAATCGAAATGATGTGGAGGAGAGCAGAAGCAGGGCAGAGGCAGAAAAAGCAGGGCAAGCTGACCACAGCTTGTCTGACATCAATCCAATAGTTGGTTTTTATCTTCGTCCCACGCTCACTGGACACATATCTGATTCTTCAGACTGTTGGAGAAAGACAGAGAGAGAAAGGAAAGGTTTATCAGTGAGATACTGAAAGTCTCTTCATTAGAGTTAAATCTGCAATTAGAAAATTATTTACATAGAAATTTCACATCTTATTAGCCTTATTCATAAATAATATGTCAGAGATCTGCACTTTTCCCCCCGAAAAACTGCTGATCCTGGTTGTGATCACACTTCATTTAAACTTGGGTCGGTTTTTCATGGTATTGACCATCATTCCTCTTGATAATAACATTGTACCAGAGGTGGGACCAAGTCATTCTTTTGCTAGTCACAAGCAAGTCTCAAGTCTTTGCACTCAAGTCCTAAGTAAGTTATGACTGACTTTGCAAATCACTGCAATGTAACACTGAATCAAAAAAATAGGACTGAACAGGAAACAAGAATCAATGTTCCAGCCACAAGCAAATCAGCAAACTCCATTGTTCCATTTCTCGTGGAACATAAAATTAAATAACCCCAAAGGAGAAAAATAAGTTCCCCAGCTAGTTCCAAGACTATAATTGAGTAAAAAACTTAAGTGACTCTTAGAGGTGATTAGTTTTGGCTGTGTTATTCAGAGCAGTGATCAGTAATTCTCAGAAGGAAATACCTGGAGCTGTTAAAATGGATTGAAAAATCAGAATAATAATTACAATATCAGCAATATTACTGCACAATCAACAAAGTAGAAATGTAGAGGTCAGCAGCAGGTTTTGCCTGCTATACACTGTAATTCCATAAGTTATTTTAAGAAACACAAACTCAATTTTGTAAGTTAAAAACATTCTTGATTAAGTTTTTTGTTTTCACAGTACAAAAAAAATAAAAAATACAAACTTAAGTCAGTGTCATTTAAAATGACTAAAGCTTTTATTGTCTTTAATTGATGGAAACAGCTGAATATAGAGAGGAAAGAGGGGAGAGAGAGGGGGAACAACACGCCCTGATAGCTCTACCTGAGCTCTAGAACGCCCTAAGGATTTTTTAAAACTTTTTTTGAGTTAGCTTTACTTAAAATTCTTGTTCCTATCTGCTTTATGAGGCTGTTGTTCCACATGTTAAACAAAACCCTCTTCTTCTCTTCTGACACCCGGTGCAAAAAGGTTGTCACTTCATCCCCGTTGCTGTGTTACTGAATAGGTGAGTGGAAACCTTTCATGTGTCGGCCCAGCAGCCCGGACCAACAGATGACCCCATCTTGTCAGTTCATCATGGCACAATCGCTGTCCTCATCTCTGCTCAGCCAGCAGAACTCAATCGCTCAACCCGCTGAGGACTGTGTCAGGACAAGCCAATGGCTGTCTATCTCATAGACAGTATAAACAGTATCACCAGAGCGCCTGTGGTTTAATAGCACAGACGGAAATAAATGGAGAGGAAACCTGCAGAGTGCCCCAGTGGGGATACATGGTGACAGTGTAACCAGGGGTGGAAACACGACACATTGACAGTTAGCATTGTTTTTGTTGCTTTATTTTTACTGTGCATAATCAATGCACTTTCCTCTGTCAGTGAAGTGGGAATTGCATGTTATCTTCAGGTGAACTAAGCAGAGTAATCACAGGCTGCTCTGTAAAAGGAACATCCCGCTGTGTGTCTCATAAGGACAACACAACAAACTGTCACGCTTCTTTCACCGGAGGGCTTAATGCAGCAGAACGCACCAATGCAGCACAGTATGCAACCTGACATACACCTATACAAACAAAATGATTTGATTTACTGAACTGATCCCTTATTGACTACTTTCTCACCAACACCACTCAACACCAACATTCAGGCAGTTGTTACAAAAATGTCGGGGTTCAGAACCAAAGCATACAAATCCTTCATAAGGCTCTAGTATCATCGAGCACAGGGGCATATAAAAAATGTAATAAATATGGCTTTCAATCCAATTTTACTGACAGTATTCTGCACATCTCCCTGCTTTAAATGCAGATCTAGGTAACCCAGAGAAATGAAGTTAATAAAAATGTGATGAAAACACTGCAATCCTCTTTTAATCTTCATCTCTGCTAAATAAAAATCGATAAGACGGTGATGCGCTGAGGAGCATGGTGCTGCTCCTCCTGACGAAGCTGACAGGTTATACCGCTTTCTACAGTGTTTCCATCAGCCTTGCCCCTCTCTTCATTATAGGTGTGCACATGGATGCCCCTTCAACCTTCAAACCCTGAGCCTGATGTCGTTTTCCCCTTTCCCCCTATTTTCTGAGTGGTTTCAGATTTTGTATGTATAAGGAATCTTAAATAATTGATAGATGTGTAGCATAAAAGCTTGTGTGTAAATCTGCTATACATGTGCACTGGTAAGTCCGGGTTTATACTTGCGAGTTTGTACCTCCAGGTTCCTGATAACTCTGTGCTTGGAAGCTTAAAGCTGCTTCAATCAATATTTTATATTACCAATAGGTCAAGTGACTGATGTGAAGGCAGCTGCCCAGGGATGTGAACCCACAGAGAATTCACCAAACCATAGTTTCCCTCAACCCTACGGAGCTTTTTAGTGTCTTTCTGCTCAAGCATTTTCTTTAACATCCCACAAATTCCCTGTGTGTTTTGATTCCCACTGTTATTATCAACCGTGTTCCCAGCGGCAGTTGTTTATCAGAAAAACTGATAAACCAACTTTTCTTAGCACCAAACAGCAGACAGAAAAAGTTGGCAACTATAGCTGGCCAATGTAGTGAAGTCATTTAGTCTTTTGAGCCTTTTGAAAACACTCCCGCTTTTGTCCACAGGGGCCACCAGAATCAACAAAAAATGACAGTTTCATGTCACTGCTTTAACTTGATAATAAAAAAAAACCGTCAAAAAAGAATGATATCCTTGTCTAATATGAATCCCTTGTCTCACTCGCATCACCTGTCGACAGGACTCTCTCTTTTAGACACTCCTTTACAAAGCGCTGTGTACACAATGTTTTCACAAAGCAAACATGTCTTTGAGGGCGCCAATGGATCATTTTTAAGGCTGAGCAAGTACTTGCTGAAATGAGTATCGGGTACAGATATTGTATTTATAGTATGAGTATCATTGAAATAATCAACCCATATCAATTTAATGCTATAGTGTACTAACTGATGTTTGGAAAATTAAGCTTAGCCAGAACTTGCAGGCATATAACCACATGTATAGAGCTTAAAAAAAACCTCAACTTCAACACACACAACAATGGAGGTTTTAATAAACAGGCTCTTATGATGCCAATATATAACAATATAAGTCTAAAATCTCTCTGCCACCATCACACACACAGATATCTTTCTCTCTCCACATTCATTATAATGGAAATGAAGAGTTCATTGAAATGATATTAAAATGGACAGGTATTGGAAGACAACATCTCCAGAACAAAAATAGCAGAAACAACCTTAAGACTTCAGGAGGGGAAAAGGCTAAAAAAAAGCATTCTGAGAATAACAGCAATGGATTACTTCCATTTTGTATTCTGCTTTAATTTGAGGCACCTTCTGGTGTCATTCATATGCGTGAATGTACGCTCAACGTTTACACTTTACATTGCTGTAAAACCTGCTTTAATTATAGTGCATTCAGGATTAGGTGGAATATCCTCTTTTCATAATTCCCCAGATGAAACATACAGCAAAATGGTCTCATTCAAAGAGTGTATTTTCTCCTTCAAGGCATCATTACATTACACCAATTCTTCTTACATGAAACCACATTTAATTTGATATGATGCAGCTGGCAAACTCAGTTAAAACATAGTGAGCTTCAATATGAAGGTCTCAGGAGCTTTAGCACCTCATTACTTTAGTGAGCAATCTTACAGCCGGCAGCTGGATTGCAAGCCACCTTCGAGACCTGTACTTAAATTCTTCTTGTTTGTGTGGTTAACATGGGCTGTAGTTGAAGCCGCTGCCTGGTAAACAGCAGGTCAGAGGTCTGATCCCTCAGCGGTCAATGTGTTCTTCCCTGTTCACCTCTACTGTCCAGCAATAGAGGTAGTCACAACATGGTCAAAATATAACTTTACACCTTCAGTGAGCCAGTGTAATTAACTCCATATTAACAAATACAGTTATTTGGAACACATGAGGGCCTATGTGTGATTTTATGCTTCATTCGCTTGAGACAGGAATTGCCCTTGGCAAGTGCTTGCTTGCAACAGAAACTGTTTTGGTGTTGACTTCAGCAGAATCTTTTTGCCAAGATGGATGTTTTCCATAGACTTTTTGATGATGTTCTTATTTATGACCATATTTATGTGTGAACCAGCCATCTTCACCTTATTAATGACGGTAGGAATGGTAAAATGACTGCTTGTATATAGTGTTTTCTAGTCTTCTGACCACTCAAAGAGCATTCAGCCATTCACACACATTCATACAATGTTGGCACAGGCTGCCATGCAAGGTGCTAACCGCTCATCAGAAACTAATGTTCATTCTCTACTTCCAAGCCACAGCCATCCCCAGTAGGACAAACATCAAAGCAAAACAGAAGCAAGCAGATCTGTAGCTTGTCCACAAATGAAAGGATATTATATGTCTCCTTTAAATTAAACTGTCATCTGCCATTACTACTTAGCAGTTGTTTTCTCTCCCATATTACTTGAATGTCTCACCAGGTCAAACACTTTATGTGACAAATTTTCATGAAAAAATTATTAGTCATAATTAGAAGTGGCACAACAGAACAAAGTTTAGAATCCAAATGAACCACTGCACACTGGAATGGCCCTACTGTGATTTACTAGGAGTGAACAACGCGTTGTGCACTGCAGCTTCAGTTTCGCTCAGCAACATTTTGAAATTTGGATTTTTCTAAAAAGAAGAAGATATACTTTATTAATCCCCTAGGGGAAATTGTTCTTTTCACTCTTTTTTATACACACACAGGCTGAAAT
>NW_023339718.1:24576759-24587785 GCF_004916995.1 Morone saxatilis
ACCAGCGCCTCATGAGCAGGTTTCGGGGTTAGGTTGCCTTGCTCAAGGGCACCTCGGCAGTGCACAGGAGGTGAAACTGGCACCTCTCCAGCTACCAGTCCACACTCCATATTTTGTTGTCTGTGGGACTTGAACCGGCAACCCTCCGGTTCCCAAGCCAAGTCCCTACACACTGCTGTTGGCAGTGCATTGAGTTATAGAACAAAGTTTAATGTGAAACTAACCTGTTACAACAGAGTTAGCATTTACTTTTCACTGGAACTTCCAATCAAAACTAACATGTGTAAGCCTCTCTTAGACATACACACAGGTTTTAGTTGAGAACCGATTCCAAACTGTCCAATCCAAGGCATCCAGTGTTTAATAAAACAATTATCATTTTCTTAAGCTACTGCTGCTCAGCACGAGCGGGAGCGGTCTGTCGACTGGCTTTTTCATGGCAACAGGAGTGCTTCGTCACAGCAAATGAACAGTTTAACTCAGAGAAGACTTTAAAGAGTGTGACCATATAGCCAGGTTATTCTCTGTATGTAGAGAAAACTTAATGCCAGTCAGTAAGCCAAAATCTGTCTTGGAGGCCTTGACAGGAAACTGTACAGACACATTTCACATGAGTGCTGCTCTTATTTATTAAATTTCTCTCCAGCACAGCATGTAGTCACACACTTTACTAATGAGCACTTTGAATAGATTAATCAGTCAAGTAAGAGTGTTGAAAATCACATCTTAAAGACTTCTTGGGGCAAGTGGCAAGTCTAGATTCAGTTGCTGAACTTGTGTGAGTATCTAAAATCCTCGCTGCTGTTTGCCTTCCTCTCCATCAAAATGTCAGCACTCAAATGTGCATCCTCCCCAAACTGACAGCAGGACAGGCTTTTAAAGACACTTGGGGATGATACATGGCCTCAAGCCCAGACTTCAAATCCGACTGCTCCACACACACACACACACACACACATGCAGACACAGATTGAAAGTCTAGAGTAAAATTTTTCAAAAGCACTGTATATCAAGGCTCCCAGCTTTCCTCTTAAGGCGAAGAAGGGTCTCATAAGTAATTCACCATGCAGTCAGTGTAGGTTACACAGCTGCACGACCTCCAACGGCCTAAAGAAACCACACCACCCAACTGCATCAACTCCTCGAACATGGCTACTCTGCAACTTATGTATTCCTGTGGCGTGTGACAAATTGTGTCAGCACATTACTCTAGTGAAGCATTTTTCATGCATAATTCATCCTCAAGCCCACAATCCACATGGACATTTTCAAATCCCTTTGAAGTTAATTCCCTCTTCGTGATAAACAGGCTCGCTCGCTCCGGCTGTGTTGCAGCTTATGATTGTCTGTGTCTCTGTGTTGGAGGAAGTCACCTGTCCGAAACAATTTTACTGTACAACGCTGGAGTGCTGAAGAGATTTAGATCTAATAATCCACCATGCAAAAAAAAAGGCAGAAAAAAGCTTCCAGAGTTGTACTCGTGTTTGTAAATTCAAGGAAAATTCAAGGATAGTTTAACATGTTTCACTCAACACACACGCACATACACACTATTCCTGATAGGGAATTACTGGGGGACATCTCAGAGGATGCCGAAGCTTCTTTCGGCAGCACAAAAAGTGACTTGAATTGCTTGCAAAAGAAACAAGAAAAGAATAGAAAAAACCTTTCATATCTCACTGCCTTGAAGATGTATTGTAGAAAAATCCACCTACATGCACATTTACTTTATCTGCATCCAATGTTTGAGTCAGGATTGTCTGGGAGGAGGTCAACAGGCCCAGTAGTATTTCTCTAGCGGGTCACAGCTCAATCCAAGGGGGACAATAAACAATACTCTAAAAGTGCTACAAAACAATATTAAAATGCTATTACAATTCATGCTAGACATATTATATTAGATGTGTAAGTACTTTTGTTTTCTGTTAAACAAATTAAATGAGATTTTTTTTATAAAGTTGGGTGATCTCGTGCCACTCACAAATAATCTAACCAACTTACTGCAGCACATTACTGTGGTGCTTCAGTTGATTTTTTCACAGTTCTAATCATTATTTAGTCAAATTCTATTTAGTGGTGAATGCTGATATTGCTGTGCTAACGTTAGAATTACAGACCGGACAAGTTACGGTTCACTTCCTAATGTGTGAAGATCCGCATGAAGGTGACATAAGGAACATGATACATTTTATTTAAGTTTTATTTCCCTCAGGTCCAGTTTATGTTGTGCTATATGTGATTGTTTAAATGAATGATATGACACATTTTTGGCCAGGTCTCTCTTGTCATTGTCTCTTTAAAAAGAGATCTCCAGAGACTTCTTGGTTAAATAAAGATTTAAAGCCCCATTATGTAACTTCTCTACCTTAAAATAACTGCTCAAGTCATTTTGATGCTACACTGACTTAGTAATAGGGTGAATGGTGGCTCTGTTATTCCCACTGTGCTCTTAGCCTGTTTGCACTTGCACTGTGTAACTTTTGGTTTGGGGTCGGGACAAGTGCGTAATGCTATACGGTGGTAAACATTTTCAGGTTTTGTGTCTGATGTCTTCTGGCTGCTCTGCCACAACTCTCTGTGATTACAGAGTTTCCTGATGGACATTTTGCAGTACATCATCGCTGCTGCTGATGTTAGCTAGTTATCTTAGCCGTACTGCCCCAGACTTGGTGCTCAGATCACCGGGGGAGTGTTGATGTTTACACTGGCAGCACTGAAGCTTTGGGCCACAGGGGGAGGAAGTTTTCAGTCCTGGAACAGGGGGGCGGCACTGGCGTTGTGCCAGAACTGTGGGCCAATGTAACTGGGCTGAGCAGCTTATATGGACATATAGCGGGACTGGCTTTTAGTCATTGGTGAGAGCTTTGTGACATAAAAAGCTGCAGACAGACGGCGAGCTGGCCTTCTTGCTGATGAAATGGTCAGTAATATCAGCTGCCATGCTATGTCTTGTGTTGTTGCACTTCTGATGTTTGGCTGTGTTAGAAAAGTTGTTGACTCAAAAGTTTGGATCATAAGTAATATAATTATAACAAATGTAAAGTGTACAGCTGTTCATATTTACCACCGTGGTATTGTAACTGGAGGTGCCAAATTGCAACAAATACCAGATCTTACATAATTTTGCTTTAATAAAAGAGGGATTCCGACTGTTATTTACTATCTGCTAGCATTAGTTGTTAAAGCTATTACAACTCATCCAAATTTCATGGCATCCATCCAATATTTTAGATACATTTCAAAGCCACAAATGTGAACCTCATGGTTGTGCTAGAAGTATAGTCAAGGGTTGGTGATCCCTTGACTTGAGTCATTAAGATTCATTTTCTGGGAACTATGAATGTATGGACCAAATATTGTGCCAATTCATCTTGCAGACGTTGAGACTGAATAAGTGAAAACTTTGGCCTGCTAGTGGTGCTACATGACAAGTCAGGGGATCACAAAAGTCTGTAGGATTCATCCTCTGGGAATTAAATTTCAACATAATGCAGTAGTTGTTGAGATATTTCAGTATGGACTGACAGTGCGTCCCAAAGAGCCATGGAGCTAGTTTAGCTATAAATGAGAAGCATTTTAATGGCATCTATACTTTATATATGTTATGTGGCCTTCTTCTACAGTTACAGATACTTCCCCATGTTATAAAAACAGAACAAAGTATGTCATTACTCTCTGGTGAATGACAGGGTTGGCATCTCATCTAGCATCATTATAATCAGGCCCCATGAGGAATATCAGCAGAAGAAGAAAGAGGGAGAAAGAGAAGAAGAAGAGAAGAAGAAAGCAGGTGAACAGGCACTTGCCCCACTTGGAGGTTGACAATTGCCTTTTCTGTAGCCAACTGGGTCCCCGAGTTATCTCTCTGTGCACCGAGGAATTAATCAGGGGCTTGATGATCGGGGAAATGAGGCTGAATAATAAAAAGCATTACGAGCTCTCTCTGTGGTGTGTTGCTTCCTTTGTCCTTTTTCCCACCCAACCCGAGATGATTGTCATGCCTGGGAGCCACTCTTGTCATCAATACCCGCCTACCTCGCACACATAAAGTGGTTTGTAAAAACCCCTCCACTGAGCAGCTAATGGCTGCAAGGTGTAAAAATGGCCCGGCCTTCCAAGAGCTCCCGCTGTGCATTGTTCTAAATCACAGAGCCATTACGTGGGAGATGAGTGCTGGGAAAATATGGGCACTGAAAATTCCCCCTGCGTCAGCCCCGGCTGTTTTCTGCTTCAGCACACAATGCACTGTACATGCTCAATATTTAGCCTTCCAGCGCCCTCAGAACCACAGGTGCTCCAAGTCATTTCCCACAGCTCTTCGCTGATGGGATCATTTCAAAAACACTATCTCCTCAAGCTTCGTTTATTCTCTTTCCATTTCTGTGTTGGATGAAGTTGTTACCTGGATAGTGTCATTTTTCTAGCCAAGAACTTGCAGTTGTCTGCATTAGGAGGCCATTAGGCATGGCAGTGGAAGATTGATTTATCCTTACAAAAAATAAAGTAAAATAAACAAAACTGAAAAACCTGAACCAAATGGCAAATGTTCTCTGTTCACTGTCAATTGTTTTCATAATTTATGTGTTTATTCTTTTCAAAAGTAAGATATTTTCTTTGGTACCATACCCTTTCTCATCAACATGGCAGTGTCAGCACAATGTTGTGAGCACATGGCTGTGAATGATCCCAATAGCATAATCACCAGCTCCTGGCACAAGCCCCACAGATGCAAAACCTAATAATCCACCTGGCTGTTGTCTGTCCTCGTTGATTTATGAGGCAGAAATGTAAATATTACATTGTAAATATTACATTGTGATAGCAGATTGTTGGTGTTTACCACTGACAACGAGAGCTTGACATTTGAACACATTCAGCTCTAGATGACAAATTGCTTTTGAACAGTGTGACAGACAGATGGGAGCTTCTTATTGTTTGACTTAGATATACAAATAAAAATGGAAAACATTGTAGTGTGGGGTAAAATTAGTAAAAAAAACATCCTGTAGTGAGTAACAACAAATCCAAGCTACTAACAAAGGCTGCAGTTTATGTCTGGCCACCATTATTTACACCATGCACCTGCTTTATGTGAGTGTGCTTACTGTTCCCATCACCTGAAAACACCATTAAGGTTTCCGACACCGCGGGCTAAGTCAGCTAACGTTAGCTGCTTTTGCTAACTAGCTAACAGCATCTCTGTAAATCACCTCGGTACCGCTGTCGTCAAACTGACCTCCGCCTGTCTAAGAGGCTGCTGAGCCCGTTCGGTTGCACGCTAACGTCACCTACATTAGTCAGAGGGAAAACCAGACAATATTCTCTTTTTAGTTTCACCCAAATCACAGATAACGTTGAGCTCTTGTACAAGTGTAAAGCTGGGTTTTTGTACAATAATCATTAACCCCCGGCCCCCAGAAACACTACACTCTGGTAGGTAGCTAGCTAGGTAGGTATGCTGTTACTTGATAGCTAACTAATGAATCTCCGCTCTACGTAGCTAAAAAGTTAAAGATTGATTGACAGGTGAATGGCATGATATGATGTTATGGGAAGACAAAATAATTTGATTTTGATATAAAAATACAAAGAAATTTCGTTTTTGTACAAATGTTTTGGATTACATTGTTAAATATGGTAGAATATAACTCAGGATTGCAATATTAAAGTGTTAAAATTACTTTTTTCATTTCACCTGGACTTTATACAAGTTAACAGCATGAAATGGATTTTGGGTTACTCAAAACCACAACAGATCAATCAAGTCTGTCCTCTAAAATGAGCCTGAGGAAAGAAGCTGGACTTTCAAATGGCATAGTATATTGGTTGATTGATGCCCCAATGGCCATTTTGTTTCCGTGTCTAAATAAGCAACAGTCAATTTCCCAGCAGAGACTGCAGCTCCACCACTGCTGTACCAACATTTGCATACTGTACAGATAACAAATGCTGCCAGCTGAATCTCGCTTCCTTTTGAACAGAGTAAATATGTTGTCTGAATTGCAATGAGAGAAACTGTCAAGGCTTATTAGAGAGTGTTCTTTCATGCTTTGAAGATGTTATCATTTGTATGCGCATGTTTTACTTGTTTCAAACAGGTTGAATGGAAGGGAAGAATCATGCTGGTGGTTGATGGGGATTTGTGGCAGGCAGGATGGAACCTCAAGGGGCTGATTGCTCCCCAGGTTAGCCTCTCACATCGACTCCCATGCCTGAGAGAACACTAAGGGAAGACTGTGGATAGACCTGTCAATGACAGCCAAAGTAATTCTCCATTGTCAGGTTGCTGCCATTTATCGTCAGTGGGGGAGAATTCAATGAGAAATAGCAGACAGTCTTGAGACTTTTATAATTATGAAGTTTACATTAACAGCACTGGTTGATATTTCAGAAACTGAGAAAAGTAAACATTAGATTGTGATAGCAGGGTGTTGTTGATTATCAATAACAATGAGAGTTTGACATTTCATTCATTGACATCAGGCAGATGAAAAATTGCCTGCAGCTACAGCAGACAGAAGAGAGCTTCTTATTGTTAGACAGAAGACATAAAAATAAACTTTCTTTGAAAAACTTGTTCCATGGAAACAATTACTGTTTATTTTTAGAAGTAAACACTAACTTTAGCTGTTGAGTAACTCTTTTTTGTATTCATCATTAGTGAGGACAAAGCTAGGAACCAGTGTGCAACTGGGTGAGTCGTCAGTTCCATTGGTTGTTTGGCATTTATAGTGGAAAAATACTGAGGATACCGGTGCTTAATGTTTGAAATTCATGATTCTATTCATAACAAACATATACAGACATTTGTTAAAAAACAATTTAATGATGCTAAACATTATTATTGTATTCATGGGCAGATGTGCTCAATGGGCCCAGGGAGTGAATAAGAAGAGGAGGGTTTTTGAAGAGATTGTTGGCTTGGTCAAGGGCTTGCTGTCTGCTTACTCTTCATCTGTATGTTATCATTATTTCTGTTAAGTTATTTGTTAAGTATGTTACTGTAAACTTGTATTTGTTAAGTAAAAGTACATCCAGACATGAGTGTTTGATCCATTTGGCTCGCTCCAAACTCTTTTAAATAAATTATATTTAAAACAAATCACTATTAATTCAGTAATTAAACCCTACAATCACATTTTCAGTCATATTATCTACATTATGGTCAGGTAATTCCAGTGGGGAACAGTAAATTCTATTAATTTTTCTTCCAAAAACAGTCAAGTCTAGTCTAAAAGACAAATGTCAGATTCACTCTTAGAAAACATTTATAGTTTGTGTGTAATTGTAGAGTTTAAAGTCTTCTTTGTGTCATTATAAAGTACCAGAATTTTAATAATAATACTAATTTAATATTATCAAAGTAAGATCAATCAGGGACTGAGAGCTCCTTAGGAAAAGGATTTCAGGGTTTCTGGAATTGTAATCAGAAGTTTCCATCTGAGGGAAATTTATAAAAAGTATTTGTAAGTAAAATAGATTTTGATTGCTATTTTGCAAATGTTTTTTAGTCTTTAAACTGTATTACCAGTTTTTAAATTCTATCTTATGTCTATGTGATGATAATTTGTAGCATTGATTAAATAGCTCTACCGGAAATTAGAAGTGAAACACTTACTCTTGTGTTTTATAAATGCATTCATGCACAACACTAACTGTATGCACCAAAATCAAATGTATTTCTGCCCATGCAGTGGGCATCTGAATGCGTATTGGGTGCATTTACACTGGTACTTTCATGTGGTCAAGCAATTGATTCAGGCTTCTTGTAGAGTATATAAACTGTGTTTTTACACCCTGACAAAGGCCTTATGCTGAAACGCATTGATGAAATGAAGATTCCTCCAGATAAATCAATTTGGTGTAAAGGTTTTCCAAGCACCCCTAATGATTAATTTGATACATTTTCTGTAAATCAACTTGTCTTTGCATAGATGGCCATGTGTGTTCTTGTTTAACTAAGCTGTGGAAAGCTAACTAAGCTCCCTTTATGGAGTGAGGAGCTGCTATCCTAAAAAACAGTAAGGATTGTCTTGAGAAGCGAGCCGCAACTAAAGTGCCAGTAAATTGGGCACAGCAAATGAGTAAATGCAGAAGAATAATTGTGAGGAAATGTCATGCAGCTGAACTGAACTGGAGAATCCATATGTGCTGCCACAGGCCTATTTCTAAAAGGGGCATGTGTGACGTGTAAGTGCTAAAGTGGACAGATGACAGCGTAGGCACTTGTTCTGTTTGTGGCCATAGAGAAGACACATGGCACTACAGGGGAGACACAGGTAGGAATGCATCCAGGCTCTGGCATTACAATATCACATTCTGTTTCATGTCTCTGGGCTGAGCATGCAGCAAACTACCGGGATAAACAGAATAAACCATGCTGCTCCTGTCAGAGTGTAACCAGCTGGATTTAACCTGACTGAATACAACACATATAACAGTATGTTCCCATGGCGTAGCAGAGGACACAGCATGAGTCAGAGTACAGCACCCTACACATAATCATGTCATCTCCCTAGTCACACCACCATATTGAGTTAAAGTGACACCATGCAGTGAAAATGAAACACAAAGCCTTGTGTATGTATTTTTAGATAGTACAGTGGCTTTTGAATCCACTGACTTTGCTGTCTTTTACTCTAGTACCATCACAAGTTTAGCATTTGTGGTTTTACTGAAATGTCTCAACAACTATTTGATGGATTGCCCTGTAATTTGGTATACAAATTCATGGTGCCCAGTGGATGAACCCTAATGAGTTTAGCAAATTCCTGACTTTTAGGTAGTACATGGTGTAGAATACAAGACAACAAAGACAACAAACTGCAGTTTTAAAGGTCCAGTGTGTATCACTCAGGAGGATCTATTGGCAGAAATGGAATATACTATTCATAGGTATGTTTTCACTAGTGGATAGTCACCTGAATATAGGAATCATTACATTAGACTGATATGTTTTCATCTACTGTAGGGTCGCCTTCCATGGAGTCTGCCATGTTAAACATGTTTCTACAGTAGCCTAGAACAGAGAAACACTGGCTCTAGTGCTGCAGAATATATGTTCTTCATGTAAGCAATAGACATAAAGTGACTATTTTGACAGTAACTGTTTGGGTCACAGTGTGTATCTAACCAAGGCAGTCGCACACCAAAATGTATGTCATGTACCAACCAGTTTAGGACAAATTCAAGTACCATTACACCCCCAGTTACAAAATGATCCACATGAAAAAATACATGGCTTGTACAGATCGATTATAAGATTGCTTCCTGGAAAATTCAGGACCAGAAAATGGATTAACTTGCGGTTTAGCTTTTTCAATCATTGCTTTCACACCACAAACAAACTGCACCAAGAACACTAGAGAATGAGGGGCTTGGCTGTTCAGTCCGTACCATGGTTTGATCACCAGCTTTCACAGCAGCCCAAACAAATCGTACCAATCAGGCAAATGCACCAGAGTTTGTTCTGGATGAACCAAACAGGTGAGATGTGACAGCATCCTAAGTACAGCATCACAGAGCGGCTAGCATGGTTGTAGACTTTCTTTAGCATACGGCATTAGAAGTGCTGGGAGATCACAACAGGATAAAGTAGTTGTGATATTTCAACCTCGATTTAAAGCCATGGTCTCATGAATGGATTAGATACAGCATTAATTTATAGTGTGCACATCAGTCAGAGTGGCTAATGGCTATTAGACAGAGGCAAAATGTCTCAAGATTAATTATCTATGACTTACCATTTCCTGAATATTTTTTTCCAAATTAGTGGTTCACTGTCACAATATGGCATAGCGACTTCAAAATCTCAAATCTGGATGGAAAGAAATGCTTCACTGATTTATCGGGTTGGCAGGGTCGATGCATTCAACTTAGAAAAAAAATGTTTTCACTGTTGTGTATCTGACGATATACAGTCAAGTTTTTAACAGTTTTCAAGTGCCCAAAGGTCAAGAAAGACCACAGAAACAACACATTTACAGTCACATTGCTTTTCCACAACAGCAGTCTTAGATGAATGGATGTCAGACTTGCAAGGATAAGAGTACTGAATGGTTATCTTCAGGTATTGACTACAACCAACATAGTTATGCTGCATATGGTTTAGGCATAAACCTCAACTGCCTCAACTCAAGGCCATTAACGGTGTTGGACCTAAAGCTTATGCACATGTGTGTCTGTGCTCATGCATGTAGGATGAATACACACACGTAGTGTCTCTTGATGGATGGCTATCCTGGGAAGAGGTGATGGCACAATAATTACACTGTCAGCTGGAGTTGACCTATCAATAGAGCAGAGTCTGAATACACTGCAGGGTTACTCATATTAAGAAGCAGTTTGTCTTGCCTAAAGTGTCTAAAGTGATACCTTAAACAAGAAAACAGATAATTTAAACTGATTAAAATTGAAGAGAAATGCTGAAATGAATTCACATGAAGTAGGGAGACAATTAATAGGAATGCATGGAGGATGAGCCTTGCTTCAGTGTTGCATTAGCTGAGCTCATGAGCTCTTCTACAAAGAAGAGGACACTGGCCACTACAGACTGGTAGAACATCTGTAGTAGCTGTTGATGTATGATATGGGAGAACCTGTAGCTGTACTGGTTAACTTATCTAGTCGCCATGCATAATATTAAAAACATACATTATCAAAACAATTCCTGAAATATTTTATCCAATGGACCTTGCTTCCATTTTCTGTTACATTGTGTGTCAGTGGTGGGGGGTTTATTCAGGTATTTGGATGAATTTCTTTTGAATTTGTGAAGGTTGCAATTTTCAAGGATAAACTTGGTGTTCAGTTGCTCTTCAACTAAAGATCCCCTCCAGAAATTAAGATACAGGTAAAA
This sequence comes from Morone saxatilis, assembly GCF_004916995.1. NCBI lineage: Eukaryota > Metazoa > Chordata > Actinopteri > Moronidae > Morone > Morone saxatilis. The sequence goes on from NW_023339718.1 coordinate 24,587,618, forward strand.
ATAGTCCTCCAGGCAAAAGAAGTATAATTTCGGAATATGCAAATTTTTTTCTGCTGAACACAAAATGTCTCCTACTTCACTGTAAAGTCCATTCTCAGTGGATGTGCACTGGTGGCTTCATGATTCTACATCACACTGTACAAGTTGGTACTGGACCAGGACTGACTT
>NW_023339718.1:24587885-24601564 GCF_004916995.1 Morone saxatilis
TTGTTAGCTGCTTGTGAAATATGAGTAAAAATTCATCTTAAGTCTGTTTTGCTATCTAATAAACACCCATAACAGCACAGCCTGTAACATTTACCTTTCAGTTCCAAATGTGTTAGTATAATGAGTAATACAGCCAACACTGCAAAGATCAGCACTTGAAAATAACAGCATACAGTAGATCCAGAAATTGATTGGTCAGTGGTTGCCATCCAATGTTTACTTTGTCTGGGCAATGGAGTGAGACAGAGGCTTGTAGAGAGAGCTCCAGCAGTTCCCCTCATCCACACATCAAATGGGTTCCTTCTCTTTTTCCTTAGTTTACACTGACCAGTCACACCAGCGTAGCATCTCTTGGCTTCTCTGCTGCACTCAGCACCAAGCTCCTCCTCGACTAGGGACCACATAAAGCTGCTTGGCTATTTTTATCTTAGCAAGACAGGCTTACTGTGACACTCAACAGATTAAAAAAAGAAAGAAGCTACTTTAGGTTTTCTCTACCTTAGGTTTGGAGACTGAGGAGACGAGAGCATGACACAACATAAAGCCAAATCAAACTAGCAAATCTTCAGACAAAGTCCATTAGGTTAGAGTTTCCTGCTTTGGATGCCAGCAGCAAATCAGAGGGTTTAAGCATCAGGGTTGTTGTACTCATGTAGCTGGCTCATTAGACGGGTATCGATCACACTTCTCATTAGTACACCTGTCATGAGCGGGTAATTTGTTCCCCTCCTGAGTCAAAATTGAATTTCCTCTTCGCCTTCCTGCCTTTAGTTCATCTTTAGCCATACAGCCATGCAGCTTAGGGCTTTGTTTCGTGTTTTGTAGTACATCAATGTGACCCTCTTCATATCGACATAGTGACATAATCAAGACCTACACACACACACACACACACACACACACACAGTGACCGTAGCTGACCAGGTGAACCATGGAAAAATATATCAATAACAGCAGATATCAACTGACTGTAAAGATGTGAGGATAATTACGATTGTTCTATACTGCAACTGTGATGATTTTCTACAGGTTAATACTTTATAGCTTTGCTTAAAGCATAAGTTTGCTTCAATTGCTTTAAGATTATGTCCTGTGTTCTTTCCCCAAACCAATTACTTTAAATCTGCATTATTGACAAGTTTTGTCAATAAGCGATGTCTTGTGGTCATTGCGACAAGCTGCAAACACAACATTGACATATTACAGGATAAAGTCATTCAGGCGAATGTGGTAACAAAAAATAACACATCCAACAGAAAACACTCGCATTCATGTCGAGTTGTGTGTCTCACCCCGACTTTAACAAATTAAAGTCCAATATTCACCCTGGAGTTCAGCTGAATTATTTTACACACGAACGTCCCATGTTTACAACACAGTCAAAGCACATTGGTGATTTTATTGTGCAGTCTGTGCTGTAAATGGTCACAAATTATTATATTATTATAAAAGGACATACGTTATTAACTTTGTGCAAACATGTTCACTGGGGAATTTGCTCAGGCTCATGGAACGTTTGCTAATAGCTGGATAGATTCAGAAAACACAGAAACAGATGGAACTTTAAATAACAGCAACAACAGGTGCTGTGAGGATGGAGGGTCGCTACTGGCTGATAATGCTACCTGTAACCTGCTATAATGCTCATGCAACAGCTGAAACACGGGCCAGGACTGATATAATGGACTACTATAAGCATGCTTTAGAAGCATTTAGAAAACATGCTAAGGAAAAATATCACGTTGAAGCCAGTGTGACAGCTGATTGATACGTTACCACTGTGTTTGGACACAAGCACATAGCTTGCCTGGCAAGCTGGATTCTCGTGTGATCTTGTGATTTTGTGATCTCATGAGTCCAGCTGCCTTGCAAGGTTAGCCGCTGTGTGCTGTAAAACCAAATGATCTGAAAGATGCAAAGATGTTCTGTAGAACTGAGAGGAAATGGAAAGTGGGGTGATAATTATCTGTGCCTTCGTCACTCCGTTTGTTGCTCTTTTTGAACTGCAAAAAGTCAATACATTGGTTTTTTCTTCAACAAAACCATTGTTGGCCAAGTATAAATAAAGATCAGACGGGAGACAGACAGGCTGTCAATTGGCAGTTGACTAAATGGGGATGATGGTTGGAGTGAATAATTCTTCCACCTCCATTTTCTTGTTACGACATTATTAAAGTGTAACTAGACCCTTTTCTGTTAGCTCCCTCCCTCTCAACAAATTTAAGAAATGCATTGGAGACCTGCAAAGGACAGTGACTTAAGGGGGCGTGGCTTCGACACAGACCGGAGTGACTGACAGACTGAACACAGCAGCGCAGTAGGAACAGCGAGCTGTTAGTCAGAGCTAACCAGCCATGAGAAGCTGCTGTCAGACTCTCTGTATCTGCGCTGAAAACACAGAGAGCCCGGTGGAGCTTTTATAGTCACTAGAACTTTACATTTGTAAAAGTTGTGCGGTTCTGTAATTTAGTTTACAGCTCAAAAAACATGTTAGGGTGGAGTACCTCTTTAATCGTGTGTTGGTGCCTGATAAAGTCATCCCTTTTGCTGTTTGAATATTACACTAATTTAAAACACATCAGCCATATAAGGGAGAGTTTTCCAATTTGTTCCTTTTAGGCTTCGATAGACTGTAAATTCCACTGTGTAATTCTTTTTCCAGTTCTGTACTGATAAAGGACAGCAGACGCATGAAGTATTATCCCCAGCCCCTCTTTCTTTATCCTTTCCGTGTACACTGACATTAAGCAAATGACCTAAATAGACCCAAGGCACCATTATGGGCTATGCTGGTTGGTGTGGAGGTGGGGCGTTGCGTGTGGTATGAATTCCCTGCGAGAGCTCTGCCCTGCTCTGGGTGGGGGGTGTGTGTGTGTGCGACAGTATGACGGGATCTGCATGGAAACCCAGTGGCTCGACAAGGCAGTACAGGCATCCGTGACTAAAGCACACGGCTGTTAAACGGCATGTCACTTCTCCTGATGCCAGCATCCCTGTGGATGTGTCCAGCCAGAAATTGGCCAACAGGGGGAATTAATTCCAGGACATGCACCATGTAAGCCCCATCAATTCACACCTACTGCCCAGGGCCCACGCAAAACCCCACTGTCAGTTTGCAGTCCTCTTGTTCCGACTGAAACTGCTTTGGGTCAAGTAATATTTGCAAAGGAGATGGCAAGAAAATGAAAAAATAAATAAAATATAAAGCATGCATGGGACTGCAGTTTGAGTTGAGAAGGAAAACAAAGTCTTCCAAGTGTGTGTCTGTTCCAAGTTTGAAGGACACCCAAAAACACAGAGGATGTGGTGATTCTCTAACTGCCCATCCATTCACTGATGCTGGAATTGTCGATGCAGTTTTTTTCTTTCTTTTTTTCAGTAGGTTTTGTCATTCATTCAGCACTTCAGCCATGTATCTATTAATTTTAGCTTTACTTTCACTTTTTGATTGTTGTTGATTTTCAAATGAAAACAGAACAAATTTTTAATGATGTGTTTTGTGATTTTAACACAGAGCACTGAACACAAGGTACCCACATACAATGTAAAAGCCAGTTTAGTACAAGTCCCATTTATTTGGGAAAACTTGTAGATTTGCTTAACAGTGCATGAATTTTCAAAAGCTGCATCTCAGTATTCATTTAAGATACCTGTTGTGACCAGGAGGGAATTGGCTGTGTGCATCTTTTTTAAATGAGCTTTTGTTTTATAGCTTGTTCCTCGACAGTAGTCTGCTGGAGACAAGTTACAGCCAGCTGCGTGTTTGTTATGACTGTACTGAACTTGTTGATTCTCAGCATGAGATTGGCTCCTGCAGGCACCGCAGACACCAGTTAGCTACACTGTAAAAGCAGGAAAAGGCTCAATTAGAGAGTTTTGTAAAATTGTAGACTGAAGTTAAATGGGAAAAAAGAAACAGGATGCCCTCAGCAAAATGAGCTTGAAAGTTCTGTCTCAGCAATGCAGCTCTCTACAATACTATTCCTCATGCAGTGTGTAATGAACTGCATCTGAATTGCAAAGGCCTCTTTAAGAAGCACAGGATTTCAAGGACGCAGATAAGCGCAAAGAAAACAACATATTCTGTGAAGTGTAGCATTTAGTCTGGCAGCATTAATAAGGAAATAGGCTCTGTTGCTGCAGTGAACAGGAGCGTGAGCCACTCACTTGTTTTGGTGCTTTGAGCCCTGCAGATGTGCGTGGTACTGTGCCACCGAGTTCAGTGTGACGCTGCAGACTTCACAGGTATAGCTTCGTTTCAGACCTGGAATCAAACAGAAACACATATTACATGAGCAAATTCGGGACATGAATACACCTCAAAAACAATGTCCGCAGTGAGGAATGTAAATAAAAAAACATCTGACATTTACTGATCATTATACAATTATAGGATTTTCACTCAGCATGCAATCAGAGCAGAATCCATCAAACAGAGACAGCCTTCCCGCAGAAACATTTCCTCCACACAGATATATTTCAGTCTCACTGTAGGTGAGAATTCCTGTGTGTTTTCAAGATTGCCATAGCTGATAGAAGCTGGAGTGGAATAAATCAATTAGAACCAGATAGACAATGAAATGTCACGCATTTCAAATCCCAGGGAAAGAAATTTCACAGCTGAATCTGAAAGTTACTTGGGACACACGTATGCCTTAGTTCTTTTCTAGATAGAGAAATTGAAGGGTGGCAGGATGATTTGCCAAGAATGGCTGATGGTCCTCCAATCCAACCTCAAGCACCCCCTTAAGCCTCTGTTTAGATCAGCATCAGCCCCATGTGATTCCAAGAAATGCTGTTTTCAGTCTGAACATCCAGTAATCTCTCTTTTAAGACCCAGCTCAAGTAAATTAGACTTCAGCTGTGCCAAAGTAGTGCCAGAGTTCTTGGATGTGATTCAAAACTAGTGTTTTCTATACATTGTTTAACTTGATCTGAAAATGAATTTCCTCTTTTCCTATTTTTTTCCCAAAATTGCTCTGATAAATCTAAAAAAACTGACTGAATGGACCAGTGTGTAGGATGTAATGCCATATAGCAAGGAAGTTGCAGATTGCAACCATTTGTATACAGCTCAACCTTCCAAGTGTGTAAGAGAAACTAGGTGTAGGAAACATGGTGGTTCAACATGGCCGGACTTTATGGAAGGTGACCTGTGGCGTCTGTATATTCAAAAGGCTCATTCTAAGGTTACGAAAACACAATTATTTTCAGGTGATTACTGTACTAAAGTAAAATAAAATGCATCCTGGGGGGAACTGTATGAAATATCCATCCATTAGCTGTTGAGATATTTAGTGTGAACCTCATGATGGCGCTAGAGGAAAAGGTCATACAGATCCATCCTATTGGCCCTTATGAATAGTAAACCATCCAATAGTTGAGATATTTTAGTCCAAAGTTGACTCAAGCCGGCTGATTGTGTTGCATGCAGCTTGCCAAATCTCCAGTGGCTGGTTTTAGAACAGCATGTCGCCTGTTTCAGTCAGTTACAAACTCTCAGCTGGTCAAAGGTTTTGAATGGAGGAATTTGTTTGACAAAAGCCTTAAAATCTACCCATGCACCCATGGGCGGCACCAAATTATTGCAACTGTGGCAAGTAACTTACTATCACTATCCTCATTAAATTTTTTTCGGGCTGAACTGGGCTTTATGTTCATAGGTTTTGGCACACTTCATTGTTAATCTGCCAATCTACAGTATAAACAGCTATGAAATAACTAAATATTATCAGACAGGAATCCCTGAGGTCAAAATATGGGTAAAATATGGGTCAGCAGCTTGATGTGTATCCATTTGGGAGTCCTTGGCACCAAAAAGGTTGGGAACTACTGTTCTAGAACCATGTATTTAAAAAAAAAAAAATGTATTGCCAAAAAGTAAAAAAAATAGTCACAAAAGTCATAGTTGGGATTAAAGAATCAACACATACAGTAGACCTAGAGGTGTCTGATTTATTTGGAATCAACTAAATCTAATAAGCTGTCTAATTTCTTAAAAATGGCACATCAACAATGTCCTCAGTGTCTGTGATTATGGTTGTACTGAGTCAGCGCCCTGTTGCTGCAAATTATGAGCACTCTGTGTAATCGCTGTCGTGTTGTACTAATCTTATTGTGGTATGAAAAATGGCCGTCTTCATTGCCTCGCTCTCACAATTGAGTTAACTCCTCCATAAATATGCCTCAGAGCTAAAGGCCAAGAGAAAATAAATGTCACCATGCACTGATTGAATCACATTTCCATATCCTCTTCCATCAAATATACCCCATGAATGATCGTTTACTCGGAATTGTCACACTAAGGAATGAGCTGCTGAAACTTAGAAAGCATAGTTATTTACTACTTTCAGTGTATTGGCAGGTGAGAATTTGCCATTTGCGAACAACTTACTTCTCAGACGTTTATGTCAGCTGTTTCCTTCTAACATTTTGATGGAGGGCAATGTTCCCCAGAGAGAGAAAGGCAAATCTCTCCCCTTCACTTTCCTTCTGATAAGCTGTACAATAACCACTCTGTCAGTCAGCAGCCACCAGGATTGAGATTTCAATTTTGCGAGGTCGTCCCCAGATGCAGTCATGAGCTGACATTAAAGTTCTGCGGCTGGCGGTGAGGGTCTGCTCTGCAGTGCCCCTTTGACAGCTTGCTTCTCAAACAAGTTTTGAAAGGGTGAAAGATTATAATGCGGCCCTGGTATCCATCACTGCCAGCCACCTGCAGCTCTTCCCTCGTGGTGCTGCCCTGCATGAGCGATGAAGCACCGGGGAGCCTTCGGGCTTTTGCAGTGCTTCCCCTCGATCACCTTTACTGCCTACTTTCTGTGGCATCACCAGCAAATCATTGGAGACTCGTTTGTTTTGGTTAACTTGCCCCTTACCCAAAAAAAGAGAGGCAGCTCAAGAGAGCGTGAGGAAGAAGAAAAATGTGCTCTGCAGCCTCATTTATTTGGGTTAAGTTGGAATTGTGTAAAACCTCAGTTACAGGTTGTGGAGCTGATGCATGCAATGGAAAATGCTATCTGATATCTTATATCTTCATTTGATCTTAAAGTCACAAAAGTAACTTTTAAGAAAGTACCGTACAATCAAACTACAGAAACAAAGGAAAAACAATACATGTCAAAAGAATTTCAGTGAATGTAATGACCATCTGTTCATCTCAGCTCCTTGTTGAACTGAATCTTTGAGTGCAAACCTGAGACTGAAGTCCCAAAACATCCTAAGGCTAAAAGTAGCTCAACTGGCGAGTTAGGAGTGGCAAATAAGTCCTAAAATTATAGGAATCCTTAGGTCTTGGTCTAATCTATCAATCCTTTTATCTGGTGTAGGCTGCAGGCTCCCAGTTTCTCATCAGGTCCTCTCAACAGCTTGTAGCGCCATTTAGGAGAACTCCTAGTATTTATTGTGATTCAGTTAGAAGAAGAGGGTTTACTTTATTGTTATTATAATTTATTGTTCCCAATGGGTATACACTTTTTACACCCATAGGCCAGAAATACAATCACACACAGGCTCATGATCATGCCAATACGGATGCACCTAAGTGACAAATTACTATTAAGTTAAGTAACGGCCCTTTTCATTGGATGCATGGGTGTAAAGATTGACCGATATGTATTGGAGAACCAAAATAAGAGTCAAGGATTCAGCTATGTCAATACACAATCACAGACCCGACCCAAATTCTGCACTGTCATTATAAATTCGAATATGTGCACTGACAGTGAAATACTGAGAAGAGCAGTCAAACAAGGCGAGTAATGCTAGCATTAGCAGCTAATGCTACGTCTAACCATCCCCAACTTCCTTCTGGTCACGGAAGCCATGTGCTCTTGTATTTACAGTGACGTATCCATAGTAAGGTTGTCAAAAGAATCAATACTTTTTTGATACAATGTGTTTAAAATGATACCAAACTATCATTCCATAGTATCGAAAGTGCTTAAAATATAAACCACACATCTACAATCAGATTTTCAATCCAAAACTGCACAGATTAAAATGTTGGTATGGGGACAACCTCAGTCCGTAGTGCGTACCCAGAAACTGAGGTCTACAGCACAGCACTCAGTCTACCGCTTTTTAGTGTAGAAGAACCCCCCCCCCCAAAGGCTTAAAAGTGTGTCTCGGTTTACATTTCTAAATCGACTAAAATTGAGGAAACTGTTTTTTTTTAGTCAAACTTTAATTTAAGAAAAAAGTGAAAATACTGTATGGAATGGACTGGAGTGAGATGCAGTGAGTTAGAAATTTATCTGTATTGTTTTTTAGATGATTGTGGATTATATCGTCTGGGAGGGATAGAAATGCCCTTAAATGGAACAAAAAGTCCCTTTCACTTTTGATTTCTTAAAAGCACAGATGGAAAGTTACTGTAATAAACCACAATGCAGTCTAATAGAAGAACATGGTAGCCGCTAGCTAGTCTATATCTGGCACACTGGCCTGCACACTCGCTCACCAATAAGCCACAGATTGGGGTGCTGAGTTGAGTTATTTCATTTGCTACGCAGTAAATCTCTAGTAGTCTCTCAGCTAATTGAGACCTATTGCCAGAGCCGTTGGGAGGGAACATGGTGGCGGTATGACTGATCAGCAGTGCAGTCCTCTGTGTGGACTGTTTATGAGCAGGAAAAAGGTGGTGCAGGTCCAGGGTTCATGCTAAATTAACCAGCAGCCATCTGCCCCACTCAGATGGTGCAAGTTAAGCTCATTCCCCCTCTGATTGCAGCAGGGCGCCCAGGCTGAAAGAGCATATGCTAAATCTGAATCCATATGAAACAAATTGTTTGCAACTGTGGAATATATTATAATGAATTGCTTTGTGAAATGGACATTCAGAATAAAATCATCCCTCAAAAGTGTTTTCAACCCCTTGAAGCAATAAAACAGGCATGCGCACCAAATCGTGGATAAGATTGGTGTCTGAAATTGGACGCAGTTAGGAAATGGGCAGTTGGTAGAGATGTAATACCTTGATAAGAACAGGCATTAACTGGAAACAAATGATCGGCTTTCTGCTGGTCCAATCTAGTGGTTAAATTGAACCAGTTAGTATACACAGGGACAGACTTTGCCCTCTTTCTCTGCTTGAAGAAGACCTTGATCGGCTCATTGTAATTTGCCAGGCTGGCATTAATTGGTCTATTCTAGGGTCAGGGGGAGTGGAAAATATAACACACAGCCAGGAGCAACAGCTTGACAACTGCAATTGGAAGGCCCCATTGATGGGGAAAAAGAGGGAGGCAACGTGCTAAATCACATCTGCCAGGAACGCATCTCCGATTAACGGCTATGATGGAGTCTGGAAAAACACAATTTGTCTGTCGGGGTGTTTGACAGGCTAGACTAGGGTCTAAATTTAGTGTTTTGGAGGATGCACTGACAAAACAGCACTCTGTCTGATTTTGGCAGCTACACGAGGAATCAAAAGAAACTGAGTGACCAATATAATGAGAAAGAGGGAGCCAACTGCTGCTTGATCTATGAGAACATGAATGACAGTAGAGTTCAGACAGCGTGTTATGAGTCTTTTTTCTTTCATGGAATCGAGAGGCCAGGTCAGCCAGGTTAAAACAGCCCTCTCCTATGTACTCACTATTGAACTACATCGCTCTCTGGGTAGCTTTGCTATCAAACTGCATCATGGGTTAAGCCCCTTAACAAGCACCTTCTTCTTAGTGCACAAGCCTGGAAATGACATACCTAAAATAAAAGTCTCTGTCAAATAAAGACACAATCCTGTTTTCTGGAATATGTCTTCTATGTGTGTGTGGTGAGCTTGAAAACACAATTGAGCCATAGCCACTACTGGACACAACTAATTCCACCAGTGGTGATGGTAACGCTATAATTGACACTAAAAAAGAAGGCAGACATCCAAAATGGTCATTTGGAGAATAATATTAAAAAACGGTAATTCTTGGATCTTATAATGGTTTGCTCTGTACCTAATGATATTTAAATGATATATTATGGCCTAAATTCAACATCAACTATGAATCTTTCACACTACAGCTGCTAATTTTCACACAACTCCCACAATCCTTCTCTCGTACTGTACTGAGAAAGAACAATGCGTCATTGCCCAGAATACACCGTGGCACTTTTTTAGATTAATCATGCTCTCTTAAGCGTGCTAAGCTCCATAAACTTCCCTTGTATCTGTGCTACTTAATAATACTCAACATGAGGACGATGACTCAAAGCTCAGTGTTATTTCTCAGCTGTCTGCGCTTCTCTATTCTGTATTTGAACCACTCCTCTTTCTCTGTGTGCTTTTTCGGAACAATCAGATTTGATGCCAGTTAAGAGTTGAGGTGCTTTCAGCTGAGGTGACCACTTGACCTACCGCCATTCACTTTATTTATCAAAACCAAGGCAGGTGTCTGCAAAGACAGGGGGTCAGGCTGTGAGAGATGGACATGGAGGGTGTTTCAAATGTTTCCATGACTGCACAGCAGCTCTGATTGGGAAATGACGTAATTTTCTATTGAAGCATTTAATGACTGAAAGATCAGAAGGGCAGTTCATATATTGTACTGTATGTGTAAAATGTGTTTCTACTTTTTTTTTTTTTTTTAAATCAAATGGCTCTCAAAAGGAGAAGCATTGTGAATATGCGTCAGCCAGTCTGGAACCATCTTGAACATGATGGACTGTTCTTTTGACAGCCATGGTAATAGATAGGAATGAACACACCAGCTGTGGAACAGCATGGAGTTTCTGTTTTCCATCCTGTATTTTAATTAATTTTCACACACTGCCAGCAAGAAAGAGAGAGAGGGGGACGACTAAAAAAGAACCAAAACGTCAAAGATACAAGCCTGTGTTCATAAGAGATGCTCGGGAGAAGTTAACTATGTGGGCAGGAGTTAAAGATGCTGTTGAGACAAATTTGCTACAGCTCTGACCGGCTCCTTCTCCATGGCAACGGCCGATGAGGCTCACGTTTCAAGCCATCCTCAAAAATAATTTCTCAGAAACTTAGCTTAAATAATTAAAACAGGTGATCATAGGTAGGTCGGTAATTGTTGATTTTGAAAAGAACTTTGAATGGTCCTGTTACCCTTTTTCTTGATACAGATTTATCTTAAAACTTAAGCAATTTCTAAGTGTTTCTGTGAAGGCTCTTACATTTCTATATAAGCTTTAAAACTCCAGTAGATAACATTTATAAAAACAACTATTGTATCATATTTTGCTTAAATTTTCACTTGCAAGAATCCACTGTACCCGAACGGAAACAACCAATCAGAGCCAAGAAAAATAAAGATGCTTTGGGTTAGAAGCTTGAAGATAGTTGATTGTTGAGTCTCATTCCCAGTCCTACAGCAGTCTGTATTTGAGGCCCATGAGACTAAACAATGAACTATCTTTCTGTGTTGTGGTTGGTTGTTTTCATTCAGGCTGGGTGGAGTCTTCTAAATGCCATTAGGGGCACCAGAAGGAGCCAGAAGAACCTGATTTTTTTCACAGACCATCTGTCTCATAGTGAAAGTTTGAGCAAATATGTCAAAAGTTATTTTCATAAAAGTAACCTACTGCAACTTTAATTTCAGCTGCCTGTGGAGCTGAAAACTTTAACTATGAACGCTGTACTATATATTAAAAATACATAATAAGTGTTGTCAGGGTGCAAAGTACAGGGGAGCTAGGGGGAGCTTGGCTCCTCTTAATAAGACATGAGCTTGCCAAAAAACATGATCTGTGGCATTTTTTGGGGGGGGGGGAACTATTTTTGCCATGCATTTCTATTTTTTATATCTTTATCATCATGGATTATGCGTAAACTTGGGCTACTATTAATGTATGATTTCGTTGATTCATCACTAATTGACTTTAATAAAGATACTACTATTCTTGCCATTACCACTAAAACGTGGCATCACAACATCATTAACTTCAGATCAGTAAAATAAACTTTCCTAGTCCCAGTCAGTCTGCGTGCCGAATCGACATTTTTCATTTATTTCTCTGTTTTGTAATCAGCATACTGGTCGTCACGATTAGTCCACCCCCCACTCGCACGCTGAGTGTTGTAAACAACACAAAGAAACATTTATACTTGGAATGGTTCAGTAAGAAAATGTATGAAATAATTCATGTTACTGGGTGGAAGTCTGTTTGAGCGAGTATTCTTAAAAGTTACTCTTAAACTCAAGCAGTGACAGATCCTATACTTTCATGAATATTCACAACATCTGTCATCATTTCTGTATCCGACCTGCTGTATATAAGCATCTGGCAAACAACATACCATGAAAAGAAGAGATTGAAAATATGGAATCTAAAAATATCCCATCAAGTGACATTTCAGGTGGGGAAGATGAATATTTTAGACAGGAAGAGGAAGAGGTTGTTGACGGCAGAAATTGTGCATAGCAGTTGTTGAACTTATTTGTGTGTGTTTCATTTTCTTATTTTCTAATTTAAACATTATTACACATATCAAACATTACTTACTAGGGATGTCCCTGCCCATACCATTCCCGATCAGATACTTGTATTTCCCTATAATACAGATGCACAGTGCACACTTCAAGTACATTATAGTTATTAAAATCAATCCGATGTATATGCTTGACAATTGAATAACTTTGTGGCATCAAGAAGGAAAATGCATCGAAGCTGTTCCTTAATGTTTTATTATTTTATTTAAAAAATAAAGTATAAAATACGAAAGCCTCTGTTTGGTCTTGTTGCTGTCTCTGGGGAGTTTGTCTTTCCAGTGTTCCAGTAGCGTGGGGAGTATGGTTGTGTCTGCTCTCTACCACTGTCTGTCCTCTAACACACAGAGCTCAGCAGAGTGAAAGAGACGGTGGGGAGATCAGTTGCGTTGCTTTCAGATGCTTTTGGAAAATAAACTTACTATCAGCTTGTAATTATTAGGTTGGAAACTATGTAGCTGTTGTAACCCACTAATAAAGATAATAACACCTGCAGGCAGCACAATGTTGAACTACACTGTAAACCCGAACAGTACTGCTAACTCATAAGAAATATGGGCACAGAAATCAAAACCAGCTGAGTCAACAGAGCACTTAACTATTAAGTGCTGTTAACTATTAATGTTGTTTTAATTTTATGTGGATACATTTTTCTGAGTAAACATTTGTGTCTAAATCATAACTTCTGAGTGAACGGAGGGACGTGGCGTTCAGGCTCGGACTTCACGTTTCTAAAAATTCAAGATGGCTACCGTTTGGCGAGCGAGAAGAATTTTGAAGTAACGGAGGAAAACTTTTCATTTACTGTGGGTAAGTTACAAAAGTCAAGAGAATACAAACATATTCGTAGCGCTGTTAAAGAAAGATTTGTTCTGTGTTCCTTTGTTTTTATTTTACAGCCGTGCACTCGGTTTATCAGTATGAAGAAGCAGTTTGGCGCGTTACTGTTGCGCTAACGTTAGCTAAAGAGTAACGTCTGTTACGGTACAGGCTAATATATATATATATATATATATATAACGAACAGCAGCTCCTAAAGTGCAATTCAAACTTCAATGTATAGCCGCTAACATACTAACTTCAGTAACGTTAGCCTTTTCTGTTAACTTACTGCCCGCGACGATTATAACCGGACATTGTGTAAACTTTTTACTTGACAGACCAAAGCACTGTAAGAAAGGACACCAGCAGAGTCAAAGCTTACCATTTACAGTCATAAACATATGTCGA
>NW_023339718.1:24601589-24604776 GCF_004916995.1 Morone saxatilis
CGCCGGAATTGTCCTTTAAATAGCTCTAAATGACATAAAATTTAAGTGTGTACAATGTCAAACTTGAGTTTAAGATAATGACAGTACCTAACCCTAACCCTTAAAAGGGTAGCTGGCTGCCACTCTGGCCCATTCACTGAACTGGCGGCTAACTGTCACCTGAACCGAGCTGCTGGCTTTATATTGTCTGCTTGTCTGTCACTCCCACTGTTGAGGCAGAACAGATGCAGAGGCTGCAGCTCCTGTTTCATTTAGCTGCTGCATGGAGACAGAATGTAGGAGGATAAAAGAGTCAATGTCTGATGTTTCAGCCTCTTATAGAAGTCCCATTATATGCACATGCAATAAAGACATTCTCTTATAGGGGTCCCATTACATGCCAATACAATAAAGAGTATTAGGTAGTAATTATCTCTCTGTATTCCACTAGTTTTAGATAATTGCAGTCATCTGTGACACCATGTGCCCTCATTACCCGGGCCTACGCCAGAAGAAGACTATTCTTTTACCTTTCAACCTTATAGGAGATGAATGTTTGATACTCAAAAGATTTATTAGGGGTTCAGTATAAACCCAAATATAATTTATTCAATCACATAAACTTATTAGATTGAGGGTTAGAGAGATGCAGTGGTTTTAATAAAATTTACAGTAATCTTGTCATCAGGACAAACGTGTGGGTTTTTTTTTTAAATCTTTATTCAAGCGTGTGGTCTTTTAGTTTAAGAACATGGCTTATTGATTTCAGGTTCAGATTTTCCCTCACACTCAAACAGCCTCTGCTTGTGCTCAGATTTGCTGTCGTTGTGTTCAAACTGTGTGCTTGCACTCAGATATATTGTTGCTTGCACAGATTTCCTGCGCTCACACTCACACTGCTTCTGCACGCTCGAGAAACATCATAGTTTTTGCTCTAATAACTACATATTGAATAATAGTGGCCCGCCAATGTCGAGGACCTCAAGTTGTATATCTGAAATGTGGTAGGGAAGCATACTGCATTCAAAAAATGGCTCTGTTTTTTTAATTGAACGAGATATCTCCAGCACACTTTGCATGCCCAGTGCTGGCTCTCAGTCCCCCCTGTCATGTTCTCAAACTTAAAAGACCAAGAGAGGAAAAAAAAAGTACTAAGCTTCTTAGATTTATTGAGACTAGTCTATATGAATAAAGTTGACTTGACACTGTAAAGTATATTCACAAACATAAATAGTGTGTCAACTTAGAATGGATATGTTGTATATGCCTCTTTTCTTGCTCTGTTTAACTATATTACATATATACCTGCAGGTGATCTGCAGTGTGTTAGTTGGTTTTTGGTAATTAGGGTTATTGCAAATTTGCCACCGGTTTCTGATTGGTCAGGTCTGTAGTGCTGATAAGCTCCTGCAGCAGTTGGTGCTGCTGTTCGTATTTGAACATCAGTTCATTAATATGCATTTTCTGTTTGCCTTTATGTAACTGTCCATTAATGATGATGCATGATCAGACTACATCATGTTTGTGTAGACTGTATGACAGATGTGATAAAATGCTCTGAAGAGTGAGCTAAGTGTAGCAAAGCAAATGACAACAATGCTGTGTGTCTATTTGTAATGTAGTTAAAGCTGCAGTAGGTAATTTTATGAAAATAATTCTGTGTCATATTTGCTGAAATTTTCACTATATCTCTATAGCTCTAATTGGTTGTTTACGTCCAGGTCCGGTGGATTCTTGTAAATGCTATTATTATCTGTCTCATGTACTACTGTTAGAACACAGTGAAAATCTTAGCAATCTTATACAACAAGTTGTATAAAAGTTACCGAAAGCGGCTTTAACACTGACAAAGAAGAGTAATTGGACAGTAAGCCATATATTTGCAATGTCGGCTTAATGTCAGTGCAGCCCATCTAGTACTGTTATCAATAAATAAATCTTATTTTGGCCCAAAGACCACAGGTCAATGCAGCCATGTTTAAATTTGGATGACCTACTGTGCTTTAAAAAGTAATGATTCTGTGCGCCACTAAATAAGGAATGCACCATTTGCGGAAAAGAAAATGACAGGAAATGGAAAAGGTTGGGAACCACTGCCTAAACTCTTAACTGACAAATACCCCTATAATATAATAAAGAAACCTGAACGTAACACTCAAACAAATTCACCATTTTTAAACAATAAAAACTAAACTAGAATAAGGAAACCCACTCTGCAAAACTAACTGAAACTACGTGAGAAACACTGCTGAAATAAGTTCAAAATATCTATTAAAAAAAACGCTACAATTGCCTCTTTGTCTTAATTTTAGGAAAAATTTATGATTATCTCTTTTAAATCCACTGCAGTTATAAGCAGGGAAAAGTGCTTACACAATCTGTACACATTAGTGCGTTAATGGACTATCTACTGCAAATTAATTTTCCATCCCATTTGCAATTTTGCAAACACTACAGTCCTCACTGTTAGAGTAAATGAAACATCTCATCGCCAGACTATTCACTATAAACTGTGAACAGCAAGCATCAGATATGAGAGGAAAGCAGACTCTGGAGTGCTGGCCCCTTTTGCAAACTACAGCTTTTGACAGCACTGAAATGTGAGAGTTGGACCATTTGAAAGCGCACAGGTGAGCAGTTACATCAATGTTACAGTATGCTGCAAAGTAAGGCTATTTTCTCATACAGTTTGGTGTATACACATACCTCTGCATTATTTCTGTATATACTGTACAGATAACTATAAAAATTTTAAAGATCTCCTTTTAAAGAACAGTTTTTTTCATCATGTGGTGGTCGTAGCTAAGAGCTGGGTGGGCACTTGACCCCTCAAGGGTCTACTTCTCTATCTATATCTCTCTCTTTCTCTATTTATTTGCCATCAACATTTCATAGCTGCCCAGTGTTGTATACGCAACAACAATAAGACCTCGATGACGGCACTTCCTCCTTTATGGGAGCTGCTGAATATTTCATCACACGGCAATCTTCAGAGTCAGACTGCGCATTTTCCCAGCAAGCCGAGAAGTGCGAGGATGCTGCTGGAGGTCAGGGAGAGGGAACGGCAGGCAGAGGGCGGGCAAAGGGAAGAGACAAACTCGGCAAAATAAAGGGAATGCGGACAAAGATGAAAAGAAGAAATGCAGAGAAGGCCTCCCAGTAGAAGTTGGGAAGGATGCCTGCTTCAGCTGCAGCATCCCCCCCCCCG
>NW_023339718.1:24604829-24605335 GCF_004916995.1 Morone saxatilis
CAGGCTCACAGTGCTGGTTTTGCCTGATAGAATGATTTGCCACTTCATTACTAATTGATAATCACTGGAGAGAAATACTCATTAGCCCAAGTGCTGAATAGTGCAGCTAGCATGCTGACATTTCCAGCCTCTCCATAATGACTGTGTTGATGTTGGTGAATCTGTCTCTTCCTAACACAGTGCAATAAAGGCATAGTGTGAAAGAGATGAAGCCAAAGATTGGGATGCAGAGAGGAGCCTTTGAACAACCCAGAGCAACACCAGTGACTATCCCTTACTCCAAATCTCTAGGGATTGTATTATTGAGATTAATGCTTATTAAAAATAGAATTATAGGAACAGCATATTTTATGATTCATTCATGGTATAGATAGATATAAACTTAATTAATTCATTTAAAATTACTTTTTTTCGCACACATTTTCTGCCAAACTCAAACAAAATGTAGGTTATTTCACATTAGAATTTGAATTTCTTATTTTCTCTGGGCTCTGATGAAAAACAAG
>NW_023339718.1:24605383-24607329 GCF_004916995.1 Morone saxatilis
CAACTAATCTGGTGAAAACTAATGAAAAGGTATTGAGGATGAACCTCCTGAATGTATTGAACTGAAAACTATATAATTACACAAATTGTATGATTTTATGACAGCTAAGGTTGAAAATATGTACCTAGCTTTGGCATGGAGGTATAAAGCATTATGAATGCTAAACTTATAATACATTATGTCCACCACCTATATTACTTTATAAACCTTGTAATAAGTTGTCATGCAGGTTTAGAAACATCCCCAAAAAGTTTAATAAAGCCTTATAAATGCATTATATTGTCTTATGAATGTGCGTACAATGCATTAAAGATAAGACCTTCATAGAAAGTTATCCGTTATGCCTGCCAATGGGACGGATTTGGTTAGAGTCCCCTTGATTCCCCTTGAAATCAATGAAATGAGGCAGCAGAAACACTACCACTTTTGTTCCCCAGGGGCTGCCAGAATTAGGGCTTTGTATTGGAATCTGGTAAAATAATACGTATCACAATACAGGTGTTATGAATTATTATATGGTGATACTATAAGCAAGGCAATATATTGCTATTTTTTTCTTTTAACCTAATTTTAGGAAAATGGTTGTAGTCCCGAAACTACTTTTAGTTTACCAAACTACTATCTAGCAGTTGGTGGTTTAAACCCAAAAAACTATACAATTTCTTTTGAGAATCGATACAACATCACAAGACAAAATATTGTATATTATTATATTATATAATATTTTCAGCGCTAGCCAGAATCAACACAAAATGAATTTCCTGATGCCGCTTTAACAAGCACCACCCACATTAAAAGCCCTGCACATTTGAGGTATGGATTTAGACAATGGTGTGCTCATACTAAAAACTATACTATATTAAACTATAATACTGAGTAATGATATGATATGAATGATACAACCATGGGCCAAATGTACAATGACGTGTAGACATCATGTATTCTGAAAACCTCAATAGCCAATATGACAAAGCTGAACTGAGTGTAACCACTTAATTTGTCCCCAACCAGCCACACTGCACCTATAGGCATAAAGAACCAATCAGGCCTGCAGTTATGGGTCCATGTCCAATCAGCTATGTGGACTTGTCTCTCCCATTTGGTGCGGACACGCGCCAATGCCCTTTACAACACCTCTGGGCTCCATCTGCTCTTCTGGCAGCCAGCCCTCCAACGACTGGAATAATATTGTGTAATTGTTATTGACATATTGTGACTGGGAGAGGATAAGCAAGAACGTTCTTTCCTCCTCTGTAAAATTAACAGCTTGTGACTCAGAAGGAGTCGAGCTGACAGCTCCGGCCACGAGGGCTGCTTTAGTGGATGACCTGCAAATGAGCAGAACTCTTTCCAAATGTAAGGCTGCTCTCTGTCACTGATCAATAGTACATGTCACATTATTGGCTGCACGTGAAAAATGATTACAAGAATGACCACTTAAACGTCCTTTACGTAAAATTCTACCTGTTCTCGCTCAAATAATAAAAGTCACACTCATACAATTAACAGTATTAACGATTAAGTCGTTAATGGTTAATCCTTAAAGCTGCACTAATGTTTTTATTTCAATAATAGGTCAGATACATGATGAATGTACAACATAAAAGATGTCTCTCATGGGTGAATTATAACAGACTCTGTTCCCCTCAGTCGTACACAGCGTTCTAGCATCTTGTAGCTCACTGTTTTGGTTTAACCACGACTTTACTGTTTTGGTTCAGTGTCATTAACCACATTTACAGCTATTATCAGTGAAAAAGGTTCTAACCCACTGTACACTTCCTGTTCAGCAGACAGACAAAGTTAGCAACTGGATGGTGAACATAGTGAAGCATTTAGAGGCTAAAGAGCTGGATATTTTTCTCAGAAGTTGGTGGAGACCAAAAAATAGTACAAAAGGAGAATGAAAAAGACTGCCAGTCATTCAGTGGGCCGGAAACACCAAA
>NW_023339718.1:24607354-24624094 GCF_004916995.1 Morone saxatilis
AGAGAGATCCACAGTTGAAATTGTACCCAGGCTGCTGCAATAAGGACTTGGGGCGCCCCAGTGCTGTTGTACATGAATCCATCTCAGTCTCATGTTTTTTCTATTGACTTGGACTCTTTGAACTCGTTGGTATTTCAAGAATTGGCCATTGTTCTGCCAGTTGGTCTCGACCTGAGTCCAGATAATATGATGTTGTTTTTTTTCTGAAGTTGTTTAAAACAAACCATTGATTAAGTGCGCTTTGTTCGGTAAAATGGGTATTTGGTTTAAAAATGTATCTAGAACGGGCATTGACATTGGCTGCCCTGGTAACCACGGTTTCCAGGCAATCAATATCACCTTTCAATCTTATGCCTAGCTAACCAAAACTCATCTCATTGGCAAATGCAAAAAGCCTACCTATTGTCTATCTGGTCCTAACTCCTGTCTCTCTTATTTGAACCTGGTCTTGACCTTGACTTGGACTCAAACCTCTCTGACCTGATCTTAACTAGTCCTGGTCTTGGGCTTGTCTTGGACTCAACAAAGGTGGTCTTAACAATGGCACTTTCTTCTAAATCTAAAATAGGTGTAAAGAAAATGTAGACTATTGGAAGAATTATTGGTCAAATCTCTTGTGTTAAACTTGCCCAAAAGTTGAGAGTGAAGAGGAAATGAGAAGCAAAGAAGAGAAACTCGAGCAAATCATTTCCTGCAAATACTAGGGAATTAAAGGGGCATGATTACAAGACCTAAGCAAAGATCGTTTATCATCATTAGAGCGACCTCACTGTACAGTTATCCTCCTACAGTGCAATCACACTGATTTAATATTCTTACTGCTTTTACGTCACTGTGTCCCGGCCATTCGTCTTGCAGCCCACCAGTTTTACCTAAAGTATTTACGTTCGCTTCGAGGTGGCAGACTCCTCATTCATAACAGGCTATGTTATTGCAGGATGGCTCTCCAGTCTCATAGATAACCCAGCAGGCACATAAAGGAATGAAACCCTTTCCTCCCATTTAGTGCATCATTAGAGCCATACTGTTTAACACCCTTCTGTGCTTTGATTGAGGGTTCCGCTCAGTTCAGAAGGCGGGGCACATAGCCATCGCCAAGAGGCAGATGGTGTCGACTCGGTGCGGCACCTGCAGCGTAAAGGACACTTTCAACTCTGAAAAGGCCCTCGCTTCTCTATATTACAGGTTTAAGTGTCAGTGAGATAAAAATGTGCCTTATTTTGCTGCACAGAGATGAATTCATGAGCTGTGGACACACAGTGCTAAGCACCGAGAACACTCTAAAAAAACACTCGGAGAGGAGTGCAGCTCTTTCCTGAAGCAGTACAATTTTTTTGACATTGATGTCTGAAGAGAACATTTTTTGGGAGAATCATCAGTACACCAGGGTATGAATCATCCAGGCCTGATGGTCTTGATTTATCATCATCAAGTCAAAGAGACAGTACACATGCCACATTTCATAATGGCAGCCATGTAGCTGGTTAGTCAGAGGACACACACACACACATACACACTCACACTGCAGCAGTTTATTGGCCTGATAAGCTCTTTCCTGGCTGACCAAATGTGAGGGTGATGGGTTCTGCCTGTTGGTTCAGACTGTAAAAAGGATCTAGCACACAGGCTTCCAATACAGCATTTCAGCATTCTATTTCAGTTTTAGTTCATACAACTTTGCAAAATCAGTTTTAATGTTAAATTCAAATGAAGGATTGTTCAAAGTGGATATTTTACAGCAAATTTTGCTTCTTTCTGATCTGCGCTTTCACGTGCATTCATGTAAATGTCCTTGAAATTTGATGGTTCTGAACATCACATGCCACTTTGTAGAGATAAAACACTTGGTACTGGGGGGAAAGTCAGGAGATCAACAAAGGTATCTCAGTAGGAATCATCGTCAGGGAACCATGACGAATTTCAACAAATTTTAAGGACATTTCAGAGCGAGTCATTGAAAAGTTGATGGAACAGCTCACTCACAAACAAAAATATCAATCTCATTTTAGTGCTAGAGGAAAAGTTTCCAGTAAGTTACTGTCAATTCAACAATAAACCTTAAACAGAGAGATTCCAGGTTTAACCAGTGAGATACATTACAAGAAGTATAGTGGCTGAATAGGTTTTGGTTTCTCTTTTCTAGTCTTCTTATTTTTTGTTACACAAAATAGAAAAATTTCAATCAAACCATTATTTTGCTCATACTTTGTGACCATGAAAAAGGAAAAACATGTTGTATTACAATTTTAATTGTTGTTTTTTAAAATGAAAATCAAATAACCACCTTTTGTTTTTTAATACCCATTTCTGAAAAGAAAATTGAACAAAAAATACACTGACCAAGCTCTGATCTCCAAATCCCATTTTGGACATTATTTTTACTCATTTATTTCTTCTTTTCTCTTTTCTCACCTGAGGCCCTTCCACTTTAAAATACCTGTAAATCACAGGCGGCTAGTTGGGAGCTTAATTATTTATTGCTGGACTTTGGAATTTGTAGCAAAAAAATTTAAGTATCATAGAGCCCAGTTTCACACCAAAGTGTGTAACAAACCCACTGATCGAGTAGAGGATACTGTGTCAGTGTCACTTTTTGCCTCGCCTAGACATGAAAAATACATGCATGTATGAAGGTGCAGTGCCAGCAGACTGCTATTTGAGTCCCATGTGAAACCAAAAGTCAGTTTTGTTTTGCGAGGTGCAATCTTTTCCTAAACCTAACCAAGAGGTTTTGTTGCCTAAACCCACACAAACTGCAAGCTCAGCAAGCTTCATTTTGAAAGTGTAACCAGACGTAATATTTATTATTGCAACTTGACATGCAAAATGTGACTTTGGCATGGGTGACCAGAAAAAGACAAAGATCAACGTTATCACTCAGTGTTTTACACACATAGGCCTACAATACTATCACACACACACACACATAACTTATAGACATGCAAATTTGCCATGATGGTGGAGTAATGGGCCCCTTGGCAGTACCTTGGAGATGGAACTGGAACCTCTCCAGCTACCAGTCCTTACAGACTGTGCAATGGGCACCCCAGCGTGTGTATTACACGGTTTGTCATGATACTGGGTGTCATGTATCACTACAAACACTTAAGATGGACTGGAAGAGAAACCAATAGGATTCTTTTTGTCAAACAACTGCTGATTTCTTGGTGGGGCTATACCACATCTAGCCCTACTCTAGCATCACCAATGTTGTAAATTCATGTAAATGTATTGCACTGAACTGTAAGAACTATTTGTGGGTTGTCTGTGGTGCTCCAGCCACTGCAGGACAGAATGACGCAGGTTTCATCAGTGGTTTCTAAAGACTGTATCTGCAGAAAGTAGCTTCCTCATCCTTCTGTAGAGACGTTTTCTATGGCAGTAATTAGTCATATTCATATCGCTTAGTGTTTGTCTCCAGGGTGATGCACAACACTCTTGTTAGATGAAAAGCTTACATTTCAAAAGGCAGCTTTACATAAACAGCCTTATTTTTTTACATTAATGGAAATGCGTTTTATAAACTATAAAGCAGCGTTTGGAGTTAAAAACAAATGGGAGTAGTGAGGTTTTAGTGCACAACAGAAGCTGCAGCAAATGCTTTGAGATTGCTGTGCTGCTTGGACACTATGCTGCTCTGTGTAGATATTGTGTTGCCTTTGTCAGCTGTCAATGTAAAGCTCATTCTAATGTATTTATTCAGCTCTTTTATTTGCCCTGTTTTTGCTTTAGGTGCGTGTTTGTGTGAAGATTTAGCTCATCACTGACCAGCCTTGTTAATAACAGAAAACTAAAAATCCATTAGTAGCGGATTAGAACATGTCGTTTTGCCTGCGCTAGTTTTGGAGCACTGAGTTGTATTTAACATCCAAATCCCCTCCTTGCATGGCATTTGTATGCAGAGAGAGAGAGGAAGTACAAAGTAGACCTATTTAGCGTGAATGGAGTTATAAATCGGAGGCGATTCAGCATCTGTGAGGAGAGGGGATCAAAGTGCTCTGAATCCATGCTCCTATCTCTTTTAACAATGCTGCTCCCTTTTGGGCTTTCTACTCACCACCCTCTCCTCTGCCTACAAACCCTGCCTGTGCACGCACGAAACGAAATATTTTCATATATTTTCACTTTGTCTCTGAAAAAAAAAAAACTGTGCAGGTCATGTGGAAGCAAACAAACAAAACATCTCCATCCCCCAGATTTATTACTATCTGTAAGGCGGAAGTCCTACAAAGCTGAGTCTGAACCGCACACTATCTGTCCTTTAGACTGTATAAAATGGGCAAAAGGAAAACAATACTGAGGGATATGAACTAAGCCTGCTGTAAATTACTGTAAGGAACTCAAACATGAACTCCATCTATAAAACTGCATAGGCAGAATTGCTTTCGACTGCAGTCCCCCAGGACGCTAATACATTGATATTTTTAAAAAGCACAAATTAAAAAAGAAACAGAAAACAATGACATGAAGTCATAAGGAACACACTAATTGACAAAGTCATGAAAAATCTGAATTATTGAATAAAGCACCTGTGAGATATGACAAAAGGTATACCTCTCAGGTCTGTTGGCAGGGTGAGGGTTAAAGAACAGGAAAAATATGCAGGAGACACTGAAGGTAAAAGAAGGGAAGTTGTGGGGAAATAACAGGTTGTTGAGTTGCTGCTTTTTGTGTTTGTACAGCACAGACTGATGGTAATGTCTTTAGTTTTACAGTATTTGGACATAAACTTAAGTATTGGACACAATCTTGACCTGATGATGGCACTAGATGGAGGATCTAGGAAGTTATTACAGTTTGTCCTGTGGAAAACATGTATTTTTGTACCAAACATTTGCCCGGATCATTGACAGTGTATATAATAGACAGAGCTTCCGATTCTGTGAAGTGAAGCCATGGAAGTGTTTTAAACCTGCATTCTGTGTAAAGGCCAGCAGGAGGAGCTCCATTGGCTGTGTTACACCAGGCAAGCTGCCATTGTTTCCTGCTGATGAGTTAAAACTTTGCAGCTCAACTCGCAGTACGACACCTCCGCTGGTTCTGACAAACTGTCATGGTGACGGGCGAAACGCCAAACTTGAGGCTTCAAAACAGTACTTCACAAACCAATGGATGACGTCACAATAGGTTCACACTTGGTCTGGACCAATGGACTGACTGACCATGATGGCCATCCTGCTAGCATGGCTAAAAGGCAGTTTTTGTTATACATTAACAACACCTCCCTAATTATTTGCTCATTGTTATGTAAGTCACACTTTCATTAGCCTATCAAAGCTTTTATTATATTGCTGTTCCCAGCACCATTACCAATTCATAATGATAATATTGTACAAGCACTAATTTCTTGTCATATTCTTTAATTTGCGGGTGCTCCAACTTCGTGAGCATCTCAGCATTGAGATACTGCACTGCACCAGAATGTCACCAAATTTTCTACAAATGTAAATGTACGACAATGTAAAATGGTCCGAATGCTGAGGCAGCCCATTAGAACAGCTAGTTTGAACAGCAGGGAACCGGAGGGGGCAGATTAAAAATAGCGTGGCTCTTTAAATGTTACTGCTATGATTCATACTTACATACATCTTTAACTGTTGTTTAGCTAACAGACTGAGACATTTAGAGTCATCAGATAGTAGTCTCAGTTAAGTGTGAAGGAAGAAAACCATGTTATCATACGAACATTTAACTCCAGATTTCCCCAAATCACTTTGCAGTAAATCAATGCAGGGGAAAAAAATCTCCACATTAAGCTGCAGATGCTAAAGGAAATGACATTCATGGCAGCTATTGCGCTCATGGCTCAGACAATTGGAAACAGGCCAGAATGTGGAAATAGTGCTTAGAGAAATGTGGAGGAATATGAAAATACATGTGGCTGTGATTATATAAAAATACTAATGACAAATTAGCATTCATTCAGTGTGCCAGAGCTCTAAAATAGAAGCTGAATAGGAATTACAACCCATTGCAACACTGGCAGTAGGTATTTAGCTTAAAATTCATGCAGATGAGCATGTGCTATATGGGTCAGTGGAAATATTCACATTAACACAACTGCTCCTGAGTTAAAGGGCAAAGAAGGGTTATTTGTTAGCTTATGCAGGCTATGTGTAACACAGTAGCTGAGGATACAGCCTGTGGGAACAATATTAAACATTTATTTCAACCGTCAGATGAAATTCTTGCATGTTAAAAAAGTTAATTTGAAATTCAGAACAACAGCTTATGCAGGGCTTTTTCAACTCTTGGATTTCAGATTGATGATGGTGCATTTTTGAAATGTTGATCATGGGTTTTGAATGGGGTTCGGGTGGACCCAAAAGGATGATGAACACCGTCTGTTCAAAGGGAAAAAAAGCATCAGGAGTTGATGTGGCTCTCCCATGACAGCAACGATGCTGTAAATTCTCATCAGGGTTTATTGAGGCTTTTTTTAACAGCAGCACCTGGATTGATCTTTGGTGTTTGGGTTGAATGAGAAAAAAAATGCTTAGCAAGCTAGAGTTTTTGCAACTGTATACCGGCTGACAGCAGGCTGCAACAACAGCGGGCCCCCAGAGGCAAGCGGATCAACATAGGAACTCGGCCAGTCCGCTGACGTTACTTATGTAGAAATCAATAGCCCGGGCCTCCCGGGGCCCTGGATTTATCTTCCTGACATTTTCTATTTGTGACAGATCTGGGTGCCTGTACAATAGAGGTGATTTAAATGACTGTTTCAGAGGAGAAAACAAGTTCAGTCTAAAACTAGCAGTTCTTTCATTTCAACTGGAATATGGGTCGCTTGGATAAGTGAACCTAACACACATTGCTTTCTGCCACTGGTTTGTGGATCACCGTATCCAATCAGAATGATAAGATCTAATTCTAATTGGTGAGTTGAAAATTTAATTGTGATATCAATCATGGTATCAAGGCACGAAGACTTCAATTTCCCTTTACAAAAGGAAATATACATTGTTTTGCACAGTTTATACCCTACCTCAGAAATAAAAAAGATTCTACAATTGGACAAGGAAAACTAGAGAAACTACATTTTGTAGATTTTTGTTGTTAATTAAAAAAAAACATTTTCATCAAAATTTGTCTTTAATCTCATTTTGAAAAAAAGAAAATTGTGAGAAAATTGTATTGTGAACCCAGTAACGGCATTTGTATCAAATCGTGAGTTGATTGTATTTTGAAGCCTTGAGTTTGGCATTGTTGCTGTCGCCATGTTGGTTTTTTACAGCCAGCAGTGGTGACACACTGCAAGTTGAGTTGTGCCCATTGGCTGCGCAGTTCCAGCTCGACCGTGGCAGAAAACAATGGTCACACACACTAAAATACACTAAAATATGTTTCTGAAAAAAATTGAGGTGAAACATAGGCAACGCAGTTACAGAATCTTGATCCATATTTGATCAGCACTGCCTAGTTTGACAGTTTGATCTGAGTTTGGTGCGTACTGATAGTACTGATAGTGAGACAGAGCAAAATAAAAACTATTTGTGCTTGAGGGTAACGCATGGGTCTAATATTTGTTTTGTCATTATATCAATGAATATTAATTGAGAGCTGAGTGTCCCTGATGGTTTTTTCCACTCTAAAAAGGATTCATGAAAAGCACTGAATAATTGTACTGTAATTTGATGATGAAATGAAAATGATGAAAATGGTCAAATATAAAAGTTAATGGATGTTGGCACAAAAAAAGGATATCAGCAGCTGCAATCCATAAGAGTGTTTTTTCAAAAGTGTCTGTCACACATCAGGTGGGAGGAGGCTCCTCAGTGGCCCCTTGTGTCAGTGCGATTGATGGCTGTGTCACCCCCTCTTTTGGCTGAGATGGAGCTGCCTCTGCTCTGAACCATTGGCCACAGATGGCTTGCTTAATGGCTGAGTCTGTCACTGACATGTGGCAAGGAGAGCAAATAGCAAAAGGTCGCTGTCTAAACTCTACATCTGCAATCAGAGTTGTTAGGAAGCACAAACGCAACCAAATAGAATAAAGTTCTCTAAACCTCTAAAACGCTCCCAATATTTGCTTTATTGACAAATTATTAGATATACTTGTTCTTGAAAGATTTCTTTATATATTTACTCATTTTTTTTAAATTTTTCATCTCCTTTTAAACTTTCTCATAAGCAAATGTTCAGCTTACTACATTTAAATTTTATACTGCCCTTTGAACCTTATCATGTAAGTTCAACTTTTTCATACCTTTCATGGTTTTTTTGTAACCGCAGAAATGTAGTTTTTGTTTTTGTAAAGCTTGAGAGTTGAGCAATTGCCCAAAATGACAAAGATGCACTGATAAAGCACTAAACTTTCATCACAGGAAATAAAGTTCTAAGTAAATTATATCCTCTATCCTAATCTCCTGAGAGAAAAACGAATAAATAAAAGGTTTGTAAATGTGCAAATGTGTTTGCCCTTCAGTAGCTTAGCCATGAATTGAATGGGAACACTGTATTGAGAATAAATAAAAACTTCAGTTCGGCGTCAGGCTCTGTTTCGATCACTCTCTAAGAACATAAATATTTCAGCCAGCCAAAGCAAGAGCAGAGTGAGATCGATGCAAACCCCAGGGATAAAAAAGAACAGAGCCCACAGGTGGATGCTGGGCTGTAAATGCAGCACAGGAAGGAGCAGCAGCAGGATGGTGAACAATCGGTCGTGACAATTGCAGTCAACAGAGGTGAGCCAGAGTACAGAGCTGCTCAAGATTTGTCTGATTTGGATGAAAATTGAAGCCCTTACTGTCATTTCTTTTATGTCAGGTGTGCAACAGAAACAAAACAAATTTTCCTTTTGGCTGTAAAAGTCTAAAATACTGTAGTGTTCATTTAGCCTGAACTAGCTCTGCTGACTTTAC
Organism: Morone saxatilis; assembly: GCF_004916995.1. Lineage (NCBI taxonomy): Eukaryota > Metazoa > Chordata > Actinopteri > Moronidae > Morone > Morone saxatilis. The sequence goes on from NW_023339718.1 coordinate 24,616,219, forward strand.
ACCTTCTGTCCTACTTTCTCTGCTTAAATACATTGCTGGCATTGCTGCAGATAAATTATTTTATTCCTTTTTTTCAGCCAGAGACTTCAAGGGTGTGTCCGACAGACATTAACTCAAAGACAAGAGCTCTGTCTACTGATTCAATCCTCCCCTTTAGAGAGAATACAGGCTGCGGTGGCTGACGCAGTACTAATGCAGAATAAATTCAGGACGGCCCAACAATGGGAGACTTCAGATAATGCCACTATAAAAATGCGCAGCGTTATCAGTCAACAGAGAACTTCCAACAAATTAAAAGCAAAGTATTGGTGAGGGATATCTGAGAGCACAAAGTAAAGCACAAAGCTGCGAAGTGAATATAAATGACTTGGTCAACTGGAGCCAAAAAGCCACGGTAAACAAACAAAGCTCAAGGCTCATCTATTCACATCCACACTGCTCTCTGTGCTCTCAGGTGTCGGGCTCCAGAACAATCTGAAAATATAATGTTTGCTGTGTTTCTCATTCACTGTGTTTCCCCTGTGATGTTCACTCATTATTCTCACACAACTGCCAATTTGTAAGTAGATTCAAGGTGAGCAGCTGTCAGCGGATTACAGCAGCAGCAGACTTCAATCACCCCAAGGTAAAGAGCAGTTGGTGATTAAATATAAATAACACACGCATAGACACACACAGGCTCGCGATAAACCAGCCAACCACAGCTTGTTGGGCTGATGTTAGTAAGTTGTAATTGGCCCCAAAAATCACGACAGGCAACATTTTCATAAACAAGACTAAGAGTAAGACTATAAGGCTGCACTTAGGCACAGTGGTGCTTTGGGGTAAACACTAACAACAGCATGCTAACATGTTCACAGTGACATTTCTAACATGCTAAAGCTTAGCAGTAAGGTTGTATCATTTCGCTTAGTGTCTTAGCGTGCGCTTATTAGCACTAAAAACAAAGCACAGCTGAGGTTGATTGTCATTCATTTTGCAGGTATCTGGCAAGCCCCGAGGAAGAGCGCCAGGCTTAAGACAATTTGACATAGTGGCCAAACCGTGTTATTACAGCAATGGCATTGGACTTGTCTTTGACTCGACAAAGGTGGTCTTCACTACAGCACTTAGGATTATTTTGGGAGGGTCTTGCGAATGAGCATTGTTGGTTGACAACACTGGATAGATAAAAGAAACTCAGAAATAATCAGTACCACAGCACATGCATTGCCATAATGTACAAAATCGTTGTGAATCCCCACTCGATTGATGGAAGTGATATATAAATGTCAGACTATAGTGAGTAACTTCCATTTCATTCCAGAAAAATCCTAGCATTTTATGCATTATTTGTTGCTCTTTGTCGTCCTTACCAAAATAGGTCTTGTGATTCATGATTTTAATGTCAGGACCACTGGATTGTGTCCATATGGGATCATGTACTGCTGGCCAATACTGGAAGTTTAATGTAGTACATCACGAATAAGTGTATAGAGTATTTTCATTACTTTATTACTTCCATAAATTACTCACTTTCCATGTCATAAACATTCCATCAGATCTAACAAGCAAAGAGTCTTTAGTTGATGAGTTGCATACACATACTGGGATTGTAGAACCAGAAGGGGAGAGATTATTCTCCCGGGATAAAGGCTGTGTAGAATTCACACATAAAAATAACTGGGGACGTGATTGAAATCACTGAACCATCCCTGTAAAACTAATACATGACCAGACCAACTCTGGCAAGACTACTGTTCTCTATATAGAAACACTTATTTTCCCAAGGTAAAAAATGTTTGGCTACATCTTCAGTTGATACTCTACAACTGCTATCAACAAAAAAAAAAAACAATAACCTCCAGATAATATCAAAGAATTTGGCTAATCACTAAAAGTTGGCTACAATGTAATTTTTGTTAAACTGTTCCTTTAAATTTGTAACATGTCCGTCTAAATCACACATCATTTGCTTGCTTCATGAAGTGATTCCTTCAGTTTAGCAATTCTTACTTATATTAAGATCTGTTAGCTCAAGTTAATCATTTGTGCCTTCAAATACGTTCACACTGCAAGAACCAAAAAGTACACAGACGATACTTGGTTACAGCAACAACAACTGGAGTAAATGTGTTCCTGCCTCCATGCTGCTGTATGGATTTGGCCTTTGGGCTCCTGCAGTATATCCTGACCTTACAGCACCTCTGTGTGTAATTGATCTTTCAGAGCACTGAATCAAGACAGTGCACTTGTACACTAATATATACACTAGACGATAATATATCAGACACTGGCAATGCTATTTGTTAGGAATCCAGCTCAGAAACAACAGTGGAAGAGATATGGGGAGAACACACACTGAGTCTGAAGCGAGTGCTACATAATTATTTAAAATCAGCTTCGAGGTTCTACTCCACTTCACACGTACGTAACAGCAACACCAAACATTGTCAACACATATGGCATCCCGTGTTTTTTTTTTCCTTCTCGATAATGAATCCCCTTTGGAGACATTTAGCTCGTCTATCATTTATACCCACAATGCATTTTATCAGGGGCTATACCTTTGGTTGTGATGGCAGGCTGCTCTCCCAGTAGTAGTTTTAGCCTCTTGGCGTGGATTTTACCCTGGTAGTGTGACTGTGCCACCACGGCTGAGGTGAAGGACATGTTACACAGCGTGCAGCACTTATTCTTGTCCACATCGCCCTCGTCGCTGCCCTAAAAAAACACAGCAACATCTTATCAATGATACATCAAAGAATTCAACTCGACATATTCATCTATAGGAGCTTTAAAAAAGGATTCAATCAAAGACAGAATGCAGTTCCAGCAAGACAGCTGCACATTGAACACATCACTAGTCTCTACTGCTTCTGATTTAGTTGCAACACTTCTCCCCTAAAGTGTTTAGATCCTGGTGGGATGCAAATGGAGTCAGCTCTGTCTTGTAACGGGTGATGGTGGGGCCAATACAGCCAATGGTGGACCGCTCTCTGAGCCTCCATCTGTGCAGGCTGCACAGAAAACCCATTATCTTCAGAGAATGTGGAGGACGCAGAGCAACCCGCCGTGCACTGAGAGACGGATGCTACTGTTTTTACTGAGAAGCGAGAGGGAGGAGAGGAAAACAGTGCCCTGGCCGCTGGGCAGGCAGGCGAGGTCAAGGAACGGCTGATATTCAGAGTGGAGAGGAAGAGGAGAGGCAAGTGAACTCCATGACCTTGCTCAGATGTCTGTTCCTCCGTCTGGTGCACTCTACCGGATATAGTCAGTGAACAGCGGGCCTGAGTGCGGAGAAATGTGTGTGTGTGTCTCTTTGGTAGAATTGTCTCAGCTTGAGACAAACCGAGAAATTAGTCCATTCACCTTCATGACTTGACAGTTGACTCTGTACTAGAGTTTAGCAAGTACAGCATTATTAGTATCTGTTCAACCAACTAAATTATCTGTATTCGTATCCATACCCGGAATGGGTGGGGCTTAAACCCGGTGTAGGTGGTGCTTTGACGGCAGTGGATGGCACTACCTGGAAGTTGTTAATGTCAGAAGTTACTATATTTATTAGAAAACTATTTACAGATTTGAGCTTTACAGCTATTTTTTGGTTATAATTGCTGGTTTGGTTATAATATAATTTTTCTAATAAAAGTTGCTATATTTACGATGTTTATTGACACTTACGATTGTGCAAAAATATTTACTGATACTTCTGGACACATCTTCAGTGATGTTCCTGGAATCATTGGGTGTTTCAGATCATTCAACATTTATTTCAACATTATTATCTGTACTAGGTTCAACCAAGTACTTGCTCAACTATAGTTCGAATGTAGCTTTTTTGTAGGCCATGACTGATGTGTTGGATGGATTATAGTTTATAATATTCAGTATTATTAAAGTAAAACAGAAATAGAAATTATATTTTGCTTAGAAATCAATATTTGCTGTTATATGGATTTTGAGTATATGAGGATCAGTTGCTTGCCATCCACATAACAAGAGCTGTACAATTTGGTAAAAGCATCATATTGCAGTTATTTTGACAAATACTGTAATTTTATTTATTTTTCACTTAAAAAACTATTAAAATCATGGTCATGTGACATTTGTTGGGGTCTGTACCAAACAAACATGTTTTCTTCAATCTGGAGAATCTCTGCTGAACTAAAGTAGTTCATTATAATGTTTTATCTTTATTAACAAATTGCAGCTTACTGTGATTTGCATATTGCACTTGGCCACATTGCGATTTCGATAGTATTGCGATTAATAATAAACAGATTTGGAAGGTGTTCACGTCAGATCCTCTGCAACCTGTGTTTGAGGCGTTGACATTTATCTTCACAGAAGCATCATTTCATCTTTAGATGCTGTTCCAAATATATGTACAAAAGAAGTTGTATCCCACCTTAAAAATAAAACAATATGCGGTAGTATTATGATGTTTTTAGCCATGACTCTGGAGGTGGTAATGTTGGTTTGTTGGCCAACTGACTGCCTTTGGTCATGACTGAAATACGTCAACCTATACTCAATGTATTGGTATGAAATGTAAAACAGACATTCATGATCCCCAAAGGATGAAGTCTGACCTTTTCTTTTGCACCCCATACAGTTGGGTTGACATTACATTTGGTGCAGACGTCTTTGGTGATACATTCACAATCACAAATAGATAAGGATTCTGTTTAAGTGTTTAAACCATTTTACTGCATTAAGTCAAAAAGCTTTTTAAAGCTGCAGTCAGTGACTTTCATAATAAACTTTTTGCCATATTTGCTGAAACTTTCACTACACACTGGCAGAAGTACATGAGACAGATAATGTGTGAAAAGATCACGTTCCTCTGGCTCCTCCTAGTGCTCCTGATATCTGTGAAAATAAACCATCTGAATAAAAACAACCAATCAGAGCACAGGAAGATGGAATGACGCTTTTGGTTGGAGGCTTGTTGGTAATGATGGTTGATTGTTGAGTCTCATTCCCAAGTCGTCAGATATGGACACTGGGAATGAGACTCAACAACCAACTATCTTTCTTGGCTCTGATTGGTTGTTTTTGTTCAGGCCCTGTGGATTCTTGCAAATGCCATTAGGAGCACTAGGATGAGCCAGAGAAACCTGTTTTTTTTTCACAGATTATCTGTTTTATGTACTACTGTCAGGACACAGTGAGTTTAAAAAAAAAAAAAAAGTTACCCACTGCAGCTTTAATCAAGCTTTAAGTGACTGCACCGCTAACTTAAAACATGGCTTTTAAAAGTTGGTAGTTATATCCTTCATAGTCATCAGCAGATTTACTTATCTTCAGTTCATGTCAGTTCTATTGACTTCTAATGTAATCAAGGTTAATTTACCTCATTTGTTTACTAACTGGTCTAATTCAGTTTAAACACATGTATCTATCTTTGCTGTCAAAAATTACTTGGACAGTAGCCAAATTAATTATGAATGCAAACTTCTGGTTTAAGCCACTGCTTGTACTCATTAAGAATGCTGGATGTTAGCCGGGACACAACAGCTGCCAGTTTATAAACTGACTTTATTTTGGAGATTTTTAAACAGCATTTGCTCTTTACTCTGCTCAAACAAAGTGCTAGGTTATTCCAGCACTAGTCAATCACTGTCAGCACCACTCAATCACTTTCAATTATCCAGCAGAAGGACACTTGCATTCATGCATTGCTTTAGTCTGCAGTATATACAGAGAACATTTTCTTTTCTGTCTAGAGGAAGGCACAAATGGACATCATGCAGGCAGAAGAATTAGAATTGGAGTTCTTCTGATATGTGCATTTCTTAGTATTTTACATTTGAAGGAATGCACTGTGTAATGAATTCAACAACAGTTTACTCTTTTCAGGGGAAGAAAGCCACCTCAAACTTGATTTGTAAGCAAAGTATTTTTAATCAAAAGTTTAAGTTCAGTGCTATGTTTTCACTTGTCGTTTTCATCAGAAATATAACCAGGACTGCAGTCTTCTAACACCTAAACACAAGCTAAAATCCTTGTTTTTGCTAATGTCCAGTGGTTGCACTTTACACCTTACTGCAGTGTTGTACTCCAGGGTGTGTCAGTACACTGAGACCTCCCTGTTGGGTTACAGGTGTGAGAGACTTTAAGCCAGCGCTGTAAAATATTGCTTTTCAGCCTGAAGTTATTCTTTGTTTCACTTTTGTTTTACTACTGTGCGTATGCTAACTCCCTTGAACAAAGCACAAACCTTCAATCACAGGAGGCCTTCAGGAAAGAAAGCAAGATCAATGCAACTCTGTGCAAGTCTATGTGCTGAATTTTAAACTAGCTTAGCTTAGCATAAAGACTGTAAACGGGGAAACGGCTAACCTGGCTCTGTCCAAAGGTAACAAAATCCCACTGCATTGGTTGAATGACAATGACTCACAAAACTACATAACACCATTGGACAGTACCAGCGGCAGGCGGACTGGAACTTGTAACTCCTTTACTGGCCGGTACACTTTTCAAAATCCAAAATAGAGCCTGTATATTTACTAAAACTATCCATCTATCCCTACCACTTCCTACACTAAACTGTGAAACAATATGACAAGGCCACTGCTCTGGTATACAAACTGTACACAGAGATAGCCAAGCCACTGACCAACCTTGTTCCAACAATGTAACCGTGGGGAGAAATGCATAAAATTTCTTAAATGGAACGCTCTATGAAATGGAAAAAACCCAACAGCGGTGTTTATGCTTTGATACACCGGATCAAAGCAGCATTTATTGACTGAGCTACAGGCCCTGACTGTATGTGACCGGACAGGATAATTATATTCCAGTACTGCAAAATGTTTACTTTGGAAGCATTTGCATACAGTCACATAGAACTGTTCGCATTTGTAAAAGTCTGCAACTTTATCTGGTCTTCATCAGCCACTGTTTTCCACATCATTAAGTACCAATCATCCCAGTGGAGCAACATGTGACTTTTCACCAAGACCCCACATAAACATTCAGCTTGATAAGCCAACATGTGTCCATAACCACAATATATTTCATGTAACACTTACACTAATGAGGCAATTAAGCTAATTAACGGTTTAATGATGATGAATGAATGAATGATGAACTGCGAGCAGGATTGGATGGATTGAAGCAGCAGCTTACACAGGTGGGTGAAATCACCTCTTGCCTTCCCTTTGAAAGTGTTGACCTCCACGTCACAGTGCTCTGCTTTGTCATGATGGAAGAGAACTGTTTGGCTCCAACACAAACGCTTCTCCCAAGAGGAAACTAATGTCATTGTGTGGGAGGTTCGGAATCGCAGTGAGCAAACATGCAGCTCTCTAAATAAGCAGAGGGCAGAGGATGTTAAAGCAGTTTAGGAGGGGATGATATGATTGGTTAATGTGTTACTGTGCTCATGTCAAAGTCAAATTGGCCAATGCATCATCCACAAAAAGCCGCGGTGAGCTTTTGAATCACAGTACAGAACACTGTGTGCCTTATACCAACTGCTTTATACCTGGTCTCAGGAGATCTTCGATTGCGAGGATCTTTGAAATTACAAAAACAGCTTTTACCATGCCGATCAGACTACGCAATTACTCTGCCTTTCAAGATGGCTGCTGTGTCACATTAGGCAATCATGCAGTCGAGAGGCCAAGACAGAATGGCAGACTACATATTAAACCCCAACCAATAGCTTTCCATTTGTCATGACTTACATGAAACACGTAGGTGAAAGTGCCAGGGATCAATTTCAGTTTCCATCTGACAGCTCCAACAACAGCATTCCTCTTCCCCTTCACCATATTTATAGCTGTGTGTTGAGTATTGAAGCATAATGTAAAGTAGAGGTGTGAATTGTCACTGATCTCCCGATTCGATTCGATTATTATGATTATCATGTCAGCGATTCGAT
>NW_023339718.1:24624194-24639666 GCF_004916995.1 Morone saxatilis
TTAGGAAGATCTATTGGCAGAGATGAAATATAATATTAATAGGTATAATCACATGAAAATAAGAATAGTTTTTGTTACTTTAGGAGCATTTTTTTTTAAATCTACAGACACTGCGTGGTGGCCGTCATGTTGAACCGCCATGTTTCAACAGTGGCACAGAACGGACAAACCAAACACTGGCTCTAGATAGGGCTGTTTCTCACACATTTCATGGCCACTGTAGTTTTTCCCTCGCTCTTGGAAAGGAAGTATGCAATCTGCAACTACACTGCTAGATGCCACTACACAGTAGTCTTTTAATAAGCTTACTGTCATCAAGCGTACCCAAAACATCTCTCCTCTCAACAGGTTAGGACACCTCTGGAGCTCTCCTTAATATTGAGTTCCTAAGTCAAGTCAAGTTGATAAAATGCTTTGACCTAAAAGTAGGACTAAAAATGTTTTGCTCAACACAAAAAGCTCAAAATGGGAGCCCCGTCAAACAATATGATTACATTTGAGGAATACAATATCTTTCAGTTGAGAAAATCACATAGTAAACAGAGCGGGTGTAGGCACGGATTTGTTTGACCAGCGGGAGGTTCCCATGCTGCAATTTCAAATTGGACCCTTTAGTGAATTTCTATTTGTAGTAAGCTGTAATCTAGTGCAGATCACCACTGTGTGTGTGTGTGTGTGTGTGTGTGTGGGTGTGTGGGATGAGGGAAAAGAACACTATCCCCTCTCCTCCCACAGTGTGTGATAAGTGCACACTGAGTCATTCTGCCACACACACACACACATGACACACCAGCCCCTCCCTTCTGCCCTTGGCTTGATCAACTTCACATAATCTTAGCACACACATGTATATACACACACACACACACACACACACACTTCCTTCAGCTACCTTGGTAGCAGCAGCACAGCCACTAAATTGCAGGATTTCATAGTCATAATGAGCAAATATATATTCAGGAAGAGACCAAAATACACCAGGAGATGAGATGCCACCTCCAAGTAGGAAGCATCCATAATTTCATGGTTAATTAAAACTGGATAAACGAAGAACTAATAGCAGGGAAATGTGATTAATGAAGCAGTAGGTAGGTGTATGTTGCCAGATTGACAATCATAGTTTAGTATACTGTACAGACCTTCCTGCCAGAGAGAAGCTCCATCACTGTACTGTATTTGGAATGTAGGGTGGTTATTTCTGGTAAGCTTAGCCGCATAGTTTTAAATAAAACGTTTTTTTTCCCTTCCTTTTTGGTTCCAGAAAAACCATGAGTCATCTGAAACACAACACACCCAACCTCTGCCATATTTCAGCAGTCATGTATGGTGGGGTTCATTTGTTGTGTGTAGTCTCAAGCCAACAGTGAGAAATAATTGGAGTTCTGCATTGGCAGAATATACTGCCACACTGCAATTCTCTGAATATTTAACTGATGGAGGCAGGGAGACGGAGAGAGAGACATTGCATTTTGAGAAGAGAGAGAGAGAGAGAGGGGAGGGGTCCGCCTCATTCCCCATTCATGTGAGGCATAATAAAATAATCTTTTTGATTTGCAAGCAGTAAATTCTCTTTGCTGTCAGCGCTGTGCTGCACAATTTCATTATGGTTTAAGTGAAGCAGCGTGTCCTTGCCTGCCTGTGTTTGTGGCGTAATATAGATGGGCTGTGTGATGTCTTACTGCACTGGGCTGTTGTTGTTTTCTTTTGTCACTGCATCAGAAGTGCCATAGCGTCAACACGCTCAGGCTTGCAGAGACTCCATCTAGGATTCAACGTTTTTGTTTCTAGTACTAGAGTCAACAAGCTGCAGTGCTCCTCGAGGTAATAGCTTTGGGCTGCGACTAGCCTCAGACTGGATTGGCTTGATCCTGGCCTGGCTTAGCGCCGTATAATGCCTGGGCTAAATCTGGAGGTCAGGGAACACTCACTACTCATGTGCATCTTCCCTAAGGCACACACAGAAGAAATAGGACAGCCAAGTGCAAGGGTATCCCTGCAAAAGAGGATAAAAAGGACTTGCTCCCGACATAGCCGTGGACAATGCAGTCTATTGCTGCCAAGCGGAGCATACAGGGGAGCGCTAAACAGGGCTGACATAGTGGTCACTGCTGCTGCTGCTGCTGCTTTAGCCACACATTCAGTAAAGTGACCTTCACATTAAACAGCAGACAGTACCGGGCCTAGACTCGCCTAGAAAGTGTGTCACAAGACAACACTGATAGATAGTTACAGTGGCTTTACACAGACGACCCTGAATGGGTTTTGTTGTTTATTTTAAGACCTCCTGCAAGAAGAACTCACACAAACAGTTGGCTGCAGTAGGTCACTTATAAACATTTGACTTTACTGTCATATTTGCTGAAACTTTCACTACTCTGTTTTTCACACACAAAAGAACCCTTGGGCCACTTCCACACCAAGTTGCAATCAATCAAAGCTTGCATTATGAAACTGCATGAGTTCAGGTGTATCACGTCCCATTCGGCCTGGCTTTATTTTGTAATTATTTTATTTATGGGGTGTGTCACAATATCTGTCAATTTAACCACTTTTGCTGTCAAATATTTTTCTACAAGAATCCATTTCATATATTGGGGGACCTTGGAGAAACATTGTTGTGCTGCAGCTTTAAGAGAACTCACCAATTTTAAACCAATAAATATACTCTTGATCACAGAGCTGTGTAAAATTGCCTATCTCTGTGTCTGTCACACCCCCTTTTTCCACCTCCTATTTTAATCATGCAACACCTTAGCAAGACATTTTTTTGCAACTTTAACTCCTAAAGGAATATTACAGTTTATTACAACAGCTTTCATTCAGTCGGTGATGACAACACTGTATCCATCAAAGTAATTGCTGAGAGACCTTGAAATGTGGTGCCACTGCAAAAAAACACATCCACAGGGGCATCAAATATGTCAGACAGTGCGGTCAGACAATCATTTCAGCATTTTTGCTAAAGCTCCCACTTCATTAGGAAAGTAATACTGACAGTGAGTGCATCTGTAATGTTGCTACAGGAAGACCATGAGTGTGCACAACCACAGCAAGTATGGTCAGTCACTGGAGCTATTTTTACCTGTGTTCAAAGATCTCAGCAATTATTATGGTGAATTCAGTGTTACCTCAACTGAATGAACCAAAACAAAAATAATACCTTTGCAGTAATAAGCTGTAATTTTCCTTTAATGAAACAGCGCTGACAGCTATGTAATAGCTGTGTAATACTATAATCACAGATACACTTTACCCCTGTGAAATTAAATTAATGAATCAAAGTGTATATATTTTATAGCAAAATGTTGTTTTAGGTGTGCGTGTTTTAGCAAGCCCTAACTACAGGCTGCATTCATCAAGTTAACACAAGCAATTATAAACAAATTTGTGCAGTTCAGAGGGTTTGCTGACTGCTTGTACGAGCACACAAAACAGAAGAGAATAGAGATTTAGGATAAGAATACAAAAAAATGTTCTTGCCCATTGATTGACACATTTGTCTTAATCCAACATCTGCCGCCTTCTCTTTGTCTTTTCACAAGGTTAAACAATTCCCTGCTCATCCTTATCTAAGCTTTTCACAATGTAACATAATTGTGAACAGCAAGTTCACACTGTGGATGACCCAGCTGAGGGACTCAGGGGATATTCTGATCAGTTACACCAACTCAGCAAAACGTACAGCTGTGATAACTGCATGCTCAGCGCTTTTAATGAATCATATGAAGCTGACATATTCACCCAAATTAGTTTTCATTGTTGGAGTCACTCCTCACCTTGATGATGAGGTCCAGGCAGCTTCCTAAATGAATACACAGTTTGAAAATGACTTTGGGATAATAAGCAAGTATTAACAGCAACACACAGCATTATTTTTACATCAAATTCCAGCCATCTTATCAGAATAAATCCAACATTGGGGCTGCAAGAGAATCACATAAATTCAAACCCCATAAATTCAAACCCAAACCTTTGTATTGAGCAACACCGGGAAAGCTGAACTCACTAACGTTAGATCTCTTTCCTCCGCGTTCTTTTGGAATCCTTCGGTGGAAAACATCACAGAGACCACCCAGCCTGCCAGACATGCTCACTGGAGTCCAAACACTTTTCAAACGCTTTCCTCTTGCTGTGAGTGGGGTGCAAATTTGAGCAATGTGTGTAGTGTGGCTAATGAGTAAAAAGTGGAAAAATTTGGAATGCAACTTTTAGAAGAATCTGCCGTTAAAAAGATTTTTCCTGAGCTCCCAAGCCCAATTCTTCAGCCATTCATCTCTTCCTACTCTCATGGAAAGTTCTGGGGCTGTCACGATTACAGCTTGACCCCAATACTGCAGTCCTGTGATTGCCATCATCACTGCAATCTCATGTTATTCTAATGAGCTGTCCCACTCAGTATTATTTTCCTCACCAGAATTCTGTGAAGATCTTACCTACTCTGCCTCTGATGGGTCTTTTCCACCAACCGGAACTGGCTTTGTTCTAGATCAAGCAGCTAGTTTTGAACCGTTCTGAAAATGTATTACCAAAAAGTAGCAGGTTTTCCTTGGGAACCAACATGGTCATATTCTACAAGATGTTGTGCATCTCTGTTGATGACGCATCCCTAAATAGGATGGTTCCACTCAAAACAGGGGGAAACTCAGGCTGCTTCAAAAACCAGAGATAATTTGATGGAAAAACACTATGTTTGGGCAGTAGACTCAACTAATGTATCATGAGATTGACCATGGATGGCTAACAGCATGCTAACAACAACAATAATGGTTTTCAAAATGAAAAAAATGAAAAACCGCAGGGGATATGTTTCTTTTTCTCCATGGTAAGAAAAAAATCCATACTGTCACAGCCCTAAAAAGGTCCACTGTGAATGACTGATTATTCAAACCCTACACAGGGGAAATGAGACTGACAGCCCAATGGGGGTGGGGATCATATGTAGTTCCATTCTCACTGAGGAAGAACAGCATTGCCAGCTCTCTCACACTATCCCAAGGCTGGAAATGGCTTTCTTTCTATAGACATTGTTCAAATACTTTTCGGAGGTTCCTTTTTCAATTGGTTCATTACCCTCAGATGCGTACTGGGCTCCTGCCTTCATTCTGCTAGACTCTGCTTTCTGCGAGGTGAGGTTTCGCTAAGTCACAGCCCTTCATTGGGAATAATGGCCCACCTCCCTCACACAGCAGCAATTCACATCCATACCCTTTGCAAAGGAGCTCAGAGGACATTTGCACTTTTGGAAGAGAAATGGAAGCGTGGAGTCCAGATTCAACACTTGCGGGGAGCTGCAAAATATTGTTAGGGTGGCAAAAAGGCATCATCCTCTCAGTTCATGTTTCAAAGAGCAGAAGAATGACACTTCAGTTCTTTGGAAACATTTGATATCATATCTAACACCCTGAGGTGCCTTTATGTTTATTCAGCTTTGTGTATCAATAGAGTCTGCGTGCATTTATCTGTCAGTGCTAAGGCTTAAAGTGATATTTAACTGCTCTTTTTTGAAATGTCACGCAATACAGGTGAGATTTAAAGTACTGTTTGCAGGCAAAAGTGGCTAAAAATGCTGCATCAAAAGCCCAAGGTATAGAAGCAAAACTACAACAAATATAAGTATGAGCTTAGAGTAAACTTTTTCCATTATGAGCACTCAAAAGGCCAAGAAGTTGCAAAACTGTACAGATCTCAGTAAAAACTGGTTGCGGTAGGTTGTGTTGGACCTTTTTTTAATTTCATCTTTACCACATCCTCTTTTTTATAGACATTACAAATGCATTATCATGCACCTTTGACAGATCAGTAAACTGGTAAAGCTGTGTATTCTCAAAATGTGGATATTACTGCATTTGGAAGGTAAGAATTATTATTAATCTTGTAGTTTTTGTGTTTCCTCACAATGGAAATTCAAAGTCGATCATATGTTATCTTAAAATTATTGTATGTCATCAGTATTTAAGTTGCAACTCTTGTAGTAGAATAGATTTCTAGCGTTTATGATGCCACAGTGAACTTATTTTCCATCCCTCTCAGGCCGTATAGGCTATGATTTGGTGTACATGCTATAGAAAAAGGGGTTGGCTTGCTATAAATGGGCGTGTGCCAAGTGTGCCGTCTGTTGGATATTGCTCAATGATAGGTTGAGGCAATGAAGCATAAGACTACAGTCACTTCTTGTTCAGTCAAGGCAATGCGGGACACCTGTGCCATCTCCACTGCAACTGCTCCATTTCTCCACCAGAATCCAGGGGCAATGCTGCAGGCCTGATTTAATGGAATCTGGCAGTTGAATAAACTGACAGGCGAAACACCAGAGCCAGCCAACCAACTGCAGACATGAACATTTATAATGGATATTACTTCTGCTTGACAAAGTGCTAAATTGCGCATTGATCGGCAAGTGCAACATATAGTGCAATGAAGAAAGAGGAATTTTGTATTTAGGAAATGTTCTCACTGGCCAGACAGTGGTGGATAAATCATGGGCCCATAAAGGTTAAGAGGCAGATGTGCTGCAATTGTTCTGCCATATGGGAACGTTTAAGCATAAACTTAAATAGGGTTATGTTTAGGTATAATCCTTGAGATGTTCACTTACAGTAGAAAATGATTTAGCCAGTTCAGTCTGCCAATAAATCCTTTCTAGCCACAGTAGCAGCGTGGCAATGTTGATCTGTGGGAGTAGGTCCTCCACTTTGGTCCCCACTAAATTATCTTAACAACTAGGCTATTGGATGGAAGTTTTGTACAAGCATCCATGGTTCCTAGACCATTATCTAGGAATCATGTTCTTTACATCTTTACTATCCTAGTTTTTGGACCTACTGAGTCTGGTGATCCTCTGACTTTTCTTCAAGCCTCAGCATGAGGGTGACAGTGAAATGTTATAAGTGAAATGTCTCAAAAGCTACTGAATGGAATGTCATTAAATTTGGTACAGACATGTATGTTCCCAATTAGATGAATAATAAAAATGTTGGTGATCCTTAACTTTACATATAGCATTATAATCAGGTCAAGATTGTAATTGTCTAATATGATCAAATACCTGAAAACTGATGTTAGCATTTAGCTCACAGGACAGTTGTACCTAAGTGCAACCTAACAGAGCAGCTAGCATGGTTGTAGACTCTCAGTTCAATTCCACTTTAGTTATATAGTACCAAATCTTAACCTTAGGGCACTTTTCAAATTGAACACGTCTAAAGTAATATAATATTATAGAAGTGTTGTTAAAAGGCTCAAAAGGAATATAACACTATCAGAGTACAGCATAGTATTCTGCTATTGGCAACAGAGGAGCTCTATGAGCAGCTCTGGGTTTAAATGCTTTGTCCAAGGGCACCTTGACAGCAATTCCAGAGGTAGACGACAGTTACTTTTTCACATTTCCCTTTTTTAGCTGCTTACCACCAGCTTATTATTATTATGCTCCATTCTATAATAGAGGCAATGTGTAACATCTTGGTGAATGCCACGAATGCCTTAGTAGCACCTCAGAATGAAAAATGTGTGTTGCTAACGCACCCATAGCCATAGAGCCAAAATCTCTTGTATTCCTTTGGCATACATTTGGTTACATTTAATTTTGTGCAGTATGCATGAACACAAACATGTCAAACCAATCAATACCATGTTTTAACCATTATTAGGCCTGCTTATGTAGCAGTGTGGGAGAATTAAATCTCTATGCTGCTGTAATGTGATAACTACCATCTCCATACTGAGGTGGGCAGAACCCCAGGGATGGTACCATCTAAGCAAACTGTCTACAGCAAAGCTTTCATGCAGCATACTGACACAAATAAAAACATGTTTCCTGAGCTGTGATGTTCCTGGGAGCCAATGTGTAAAAGAAGACTGCTGTTTTCTTGATTAACAGTGTTGCCACATGCTGCATCTCTGCAAGGGGAATTTCATGAAACATCAAACTCTCCTGGTTTACATTAAATTGTCTATTGAATTTCAAAGTTTATTTCTTCAATGTAATTTAAATGGAAGCATAGGCATCAATTCAGTGGATGCTTGGGAGCTCAGAATGTACGCTATATTAGGCAACCCCCAGGCAATTGCGAGCACCGGCGTGGAAATTATACTGTGAGGTGATGATACTGGAAGCATGTTTGTCCATGGACACGATGGCAAATTGTCTTTACAATTAAAAGAGTTTTAATCTGAGCCAGTGATTGGATGAACCATCTGTCTATCACCATCTATTGGGGGCAAACTTCAGATCAATGAACCATATAACATAGTCAAACTCTTTGTATTTGATAATGTGACAGCCTTTGCACAGTATTTCCTTTTCATTGATTGTAATTTATTGTGATCCCAGTTTGATTGACTATGAAGATTTTAATCTTAAAACCTGAAAATAAATAAAAAAAACTCAGAGAGGATTCCTTAGGACAGAATCCTCTCAACTTGGGGGTCTGTGGTCGAATGTGTATATATTTTAGATGGCCTTAACATGAAAAGGTTTGGGAACTCCTGTGTTATAGAATGCAAAAAAATACCCATATATTATACTACCAATTAGGCTGCTGCACACACAAACAATAAAGCCAAAACAAATGACTTAAAAAGAGAATGAACAGCTTGAAGTTAATTTAAGATAGTCTCACTGTTTTGTTGAACAGGAATAAAAAAAGTTTAACAATGACAGCAAGTTTTATAAAAAGCAATGACATTCTAAAAACAAGCTCCATAATTATAGTCTGCCAACATTTTCAAGTGACTTTCAGGCTGTGGCTGGCTATGTTTACATCCTCTAAAACAATCAAATTATGAGATCTGATAGACCATGTTTGTTTGAGCAACAATATAATACAAAGGCATTTTAGTTTAAGGCTATTGTGTCATTATTTTTAATTATTATGTAATTATTAGATTTATTTTCATTGTCCATGAAAGAACGAAAATATGACAGAATATTCCACTATGTGTGTGTAACAAAACAGTGTATAAATCATCAACTTATCTCTCCTTTTTTGATAAAAGTATAACTGGTTGTCAACAGAATGTTAAAAATAATCATAAATGATCATTCAAGTTTCAAAAATCCAACATAATGCCTGTCTGATCAGCAGTAAAAAAAATATAAAGGTGTTTACTGTGATAATTTACTGTGATATTACTTGGAAAAGCAATAAGATGTAATCAGCAAATCTGGAATGACTTACAGTATAAAACTCAGATAATTTTTCTGTCCACCAACTAATCGATTAATGCACTCATCATTTCAGTACTTGTATAATATAGAAATTGGGTCACAAATGCATTTCCAGCACTGTTATTGACCAAAAACCTTCCTGCCAAAAGCAAATGTTCAAACTTTATTTGCATTGTTGAGGGCATCTATCTAAAATGTGCAATTCCCATACAGCTATGAAAATCTGATATTTCATAACTCGCATGAAAAGTCTTCTGGAAAATCCAGCTGCTGTCTTGAGCAGAAGACTGAATGAACTGCTATAACAAATTAAAAACCACTGAGTAGAGTGAATACCACAGACGCTGAACAGGTTTCCAACTGGCAAAACTGCAGCCTCAAAACAAGTTTATGTTTATTCATTGTTTGCCTCTCAGGTTTTATTTTTATCACCTGAATGCAACTATGTACAGCAGGTTCTCCATAATCCAAAACACGCTATTTCACCGTCTTAATCCTCAAAACTACAAACCCCTGAGAACATACAACTTAACTGACACTCCCTCCTAGCATGCGAGCACGTTATGACAGCGACTAGCATGACCAGCAGCATGTACAGTTGTCAGATGCCATCAGCTCAACCAGGTCCAGACGCCGGGCCATGCCAGGCCATACTCACTCCCACAGTCTCTGGAGGCGGTGCTGCCGAGTGTATTTTTAGACAGTGCCACCTTATAAGCACAGCCTGGTCGCATCACATCTGTGTAGTTTAAGTGGAGCCCTCTCCCATCAAGGCAATGTGCCCTTTTACCAGGAGCCTAAGGTCAGCCTGCAGACCCAACATAGATTTATTGTGACACTTGAAAAAACAAAGATGAAACAACGTGTGAGGCTGGTCCTGGGTTGATCACAAAGGCTTCTGCTCCAAAAAGCCAAACTGCAGTCAATGTACAATAGGAAACCGCATTTAGTCAAAAATAATGCCAAATGTACTGTTAATAGGTTTTTTATTATGAAAAGGAAGAAAAGGTACTTTGGTTTCGTTGCTGTTAATGTGCTGCAGCCCAGCAGCTAATTAGCTATCTGCAAACTGACATTAGCAGTGCACTTTTATCCGGTTTGTGTGATGGTTCGTTGAAAAAGTTGAAGTGCAGGACAAGACGTGTGTTCATGTCTGTAAGTTAGATAAGAACGAGACCTCAGCAGGAAAGCTAATGTGGGTTGTTGTTCTGTGAGTCTGTGGCTCTTGTGCTGTGTGTGCTCTGCCTATAGAACGCGGATGTTACTGCTTCATACAAGATTTGACTGGCTGTATCAAAATAAGATCTCCATCTAAAGGGGGACACCGGAACGGTATTCCACTGACTTAAGGCACAACTTGGGACTGCCATCATAAAACTAAAATATATAAATTTCTAACTTTTGGATTCTGATTTTTTCTCAAAGGAGAACACAGGGAAAGGGATTTTTCCTTATTCCTTACTTTAACAAGACTAAAGTCTTTAACTTTGCTAGTTAACGCAAAAAAAAGATATTCATAGATCCTTAAAGGTCGCAGGTCCTTTGTGTACATTTGTTAAATAAATTTCATAGAAATCAGCCATTGGTTTGATATTGATATGTCACAAGAAAGCTCATGCTGTCCAAAATGGGAAGGTCCCATCCTCTAGGGGACATAAATGTGCTCAGTAAAAGTCTGACCTTTAGATTTCAATAGTAATTGTGTACAAGTGAAGGATTTCTTCTGACAGTGACACTGGAGGAACGTAAGCATTTATCTTCTGATGAGCATGAATATCCACAGCAAATTATGTGGAACTGTCCGCTAGTGTCTCAGATATCGTTTGATGAACCAGAGTGTTGGTTGAGTGGAAGTTTTGTCCTGATGTTGGTGCTAGATGAAAGGTCAGCAGTTCATCATGATTATCGTTTAAAGGGTGAACATTGCATTTAATGTGTTAATTAGTTAGCAGACAATAGAAAAATGACAGGGAATGAAGGGAAACAAAGATGGGGAATGACATGCTACAAAGGTCCCCGGCCAAAAGCGGACTGGGGACACAGCATCATCACTATGCCAACAGGCTATCCCGCAAAATCACTCTAAAAAAAGAGCGCACAGCAATACTGACAATGCTTATATTCTAATGTAAAGCACGTATAATGTTTACCGTGTTCACAATCATAGTGTCAGCATGCTAATATCTGCTCATTAGCAATAAATACAAAGTATAGCTGAGGCTGATGGGAATGTCATCAGTTTTGCATATGAAGATGATGATGGTGCTAGATGAAAAGTCAGATAAGCCCTTCAATTTATTCTAATTCATCTTTAGGTGGACATGAATGTCATGGCAACCCATCCAGTAGTTGTTGAGATATTTCACTCAAATGCTTAAATGTCAACCTGCTGGCAGTGCAAGAAAAAAAGTCAGGGGATCACCAAAATCAGTACAATCCGTCCTCTGGGGATCATGAATGTCTGTACAAAATGTCATTGCAATCCAGTCTATAGTTGATGAGGTATGTCAGTCTGGAGCAATGTGGAAGAGTGAGTGACAGACAGACCGGCATTGTCATCCCTAACACCCTGCAGCCAGCATGTCTAAAAATGTATTAAGTGTAATCTGGGGTTTTACAGAATCATCGTTCTTTTCTGGTGATAGGGGTTTGGTGGCACCTGCAAAAGAAATATAAGCTCTTTGACTGGATGTTCAAAATGTATCTCTGAAGTGATTTTTAACTGGAATCTGGAACCAAAAGGAGAGATACTACACTTCTGTCTCTGCATCTTTGGCCAGAGAACACCTTTGTTCACATTTTGTGCTGATGGTTTAATCGGGAGTGTTTAACGTCTATCCAAGCCTTCAAAGTACTCCGACTACTGGTCATTATCAATGCAGAAAATGAATGGGACCTTTACTTCTGAAACCGTTTCCCACTTCCGAACTCTGTACAGTCCGAAGCAAATTCAATTTCAGCTGACCAAGTGACCAGCGACAGCAGACATCCTTGAGGCCCTGCCACCAGTGGGACCAATATGTCCCTCCATGACTGACCCACTTTCTGTAAAAAGAAGTGTTAAATACTGTTATTAAAATCCACTCTGGGTATTGCAGTTATAAATTAATCCACCCCTTCATTTGACTACCCCTCTCTTAGACCACAAAGATGCTCTGTCTTTTCAAGTGCTAATGTATGCAATGTAAAGTATTGGGTGTGTAAAGCTCATTTACTGTACATGATCCAAATACATAATAGATGACACACAACAGAATCAAGAGGCTGCAGACAGAGGGAAGCTGAGCAGCTGCAGCATAAAAGAGCAAAGGATAGTACACCCCCAACCTCACAACCCCCCCACCCATCTCCCTCTCTCCTGGAACAGATATTAACCCCAAGGTTGATTTAATTTGAATAGCAGTGGGGCTCAGAGGAGTTGTTCTATCAGCTCCAAACTCCTCCCATGGCTCTCACTCTTGTCTCCTGGCAGGATTCTGCAGCGAGCTGGAGAATTTTCTGTCCTCATCCTACAGAGGTTTGTGTGCCTATTAGCGAGCTGATGTCGGCGGTTGATTTGTGAAATGCAGATGGGGAGGGAGCATGTCTCGGTGGGCAGATTTGATGGTTGTTGTCCTGCTGGATGACATCTTGTTACAGGCAATACACTCGCTGTCAACAATGGGTGTCAAATGGAGCGCAGTGGAGCTGAATTTGCGTTTGATGGATGCCTCATAAGGAATTTTTTTACTGTATACCACTGCAGTCATAACAATAAACTTGATAGTTTTTTAGGGCAAAACAGCCTGGAGAAAAATCCTGAACTTGCAGCATTTGCATTGAATTTAAGTTAGGCACAAGGCTTTTACATTTAATGGGCTTCATTTTATTGTAGTTTTTATGGGTGTGGCTCCCTGGATACATAAACCGGTCCCTCAGTTCACGGCATTATTAAAATAGCCCTGCCTTTGTTGTCTCTATGGCAAACTTTATCCTTGTAACGGATACAGTTTGTATCCACTAAAACAAAATACAGCCAGAGGCAAATACAATACAGGCTGATTTATTGAATAAGCTTACAGACTTTATGGTCATTGACTTAATCCTATTAGTTGAGTTTTCATTTGAACTTTAATTTATCTGTCAGGAGCAATTTGTGAAACATTTCCACACAAAGCCGCTTCAAGTTCGTCTCTGGAAGCTTAACCCATAACCCTTTGGTTAACGGCTTTTGAAGTAATAGCAGGAAGCAGTAGGGATGGGACGATTTACGATATTATGCACTCACATAAAATATGAAGTATCTTTTCATGATTATCATGATGATAATGTGTATCACAATTCTTTTAAGATAACTGTCATGAAATTCCCATATCTTTCAATGACTAGCAGTAGGTAATCAGGTAAGCATCTGATTTTAAATTTTCTTAAAGAATAAATTTGGTGATTTTCTGTTCTTTTAACTGTCAACACAGCATAAAAAGGCCCAAACCAACAATGAATGTATCTAATAACAGGTACTGTGTCTGTATCCAAAGCCAGATATAGTTCCATCCTCTGTGCCATAGAGCTCCATTGTTGTCCAGAAATTATTGAAAAACATCAATGAGACACACTGTTCCACTGGGAGACATGCTCCTTCATACCAATAAGAGAAACACACTGTTTATTTTGATAATCCGATCCCACATACTGCATACATTTACTATGGCACAAACTCCCCATTTCATCCTGTTTGAGTAACATTTTGCTACTACATCACCTGGTTAAGTAAAAGTAGATATTCATGGCCTATGTATTTTTTATAGATGTATATCATCAGTGGGAATGGACACCAGGCAACCACTGAGGTTCAGTTCAATGCAAAGATTTCAATAACAAGAATGTAGAATATCTCCACCCTTATGCCAGCCATTGACATGAAATAGTAGGGTAAACACAGGTAATGTAATGACAATTTCCAGTGAGCCAACATGCACAGTAGCAGCACCCTGAATCAGTTTGACCTGAATGACACAGGACCTTAATTAGTAAGGCAGTGTATTGTTAAGGATCTGGCGATACATATCACAATTCCATATATTGCAAAATATTGCAATACTATTGCAACGGGACATAATATGCAAAAGTCTACTTTTGTTGGCATTTGTATTTATCATCATCATTTAACATTAAAGCACTCAGTTTACAACACTGCTTTCCTGGTTTGGGGTTTAAATACTAAATCGATCACAAAGCAAAATATTGCAATATGTAATTTTTTTTAATCAGCCCTATTGGTTATTAGGTTATTATTAATAAGTATAATTAGTAACACTTGTGTTTACCATGCTATTTCATGTCAAATAGCTGCTGTGAAAAAGGTCATGTATCTCAACCTCAACCTTTACACGTGATCAGCTGCTTACTGACAATAAGAGGTTGGTATTACTAAAGAGAACAGGAATGGTCAACGCTATGAATTGGGCGCTGACTAAATTTTTTTTTTACACCAAACACGACAGCAGTTGATTATGCCACTAAAGATGTGTTAATCAGTGACATCAGACACTGTGATTTTGTTTTAAAAATGGGTTTGGAATATATATTTTAGTCATTTTGTAGTGTGGTCTAGAACAGCATGCCTTTTCTTAATTACTATTCCAGCATATAGCACAGCAAAAATTTACAATTTTGTATCTTGAAACACTGAGCCCAACCCTCCTCCTCACCAAAGCCTTTACTGTAGATGACACAAGCCAAGGTCACCTCACATGAACTAGCATAGGACATTCAACAGGAGCTCTTTTCCTGTTAACTCCCATGCTCAGTGGTGCTGCAGTATGGACAGTGAATCTGGGAAGAACAGCTGTATCGATGTAGAAACCAATTTCCCTGCCGTCCCAACTAACACAGCCGGTACAAAGCAGATACACATTCTATCTGACAGCCAAACACAAAATACAAACAGCTTTGATAGTGAGAGCAATAATAGTATAGACCACAGAAGAAAAAATACGACTGCCTCTAACTTACACACTTGGCCAAGTTCTGAATGATACATGAATGTTTTATTAACATTTACTATGGAGCAATGTCCCATGATGGTTTGACTACTACAGTGCTGGGAAGTAAGTAAGTACTTTGTTTTACAAAATGTACAATTTTAAAGGGACTTGTACTTTGAGTGTTCCCATATTATGCTTCTTAATACTTAATATTTTAAAGGCAAATGTACTTATAACACTATGTTTATTTGACATTTGACTCGGTTCACCTCAGAAAAAACTGTGATATGATTATAATGATCCATACTATATACGAGTGTGATGGCCCAAGCCACAC